>NW_026067917.1:12132268-12143932 GCF_014885135.2 Alexandromys fortis
ACCTTGGGAGCTCAGTCCAGTGCTCCAGTGTGGGTCTCTGTCTCTATCTCCATCCATCACCAGATGAAGGTTCTATGGTGATATGGAAGATATTCGTCAGTATTGCTATAGGATAGGGTCATTTCAGGTTCCCTATCCTCAGCTTCCCAAGGGACTAACTGGGGACATCGCCTTGGGCTCCTGGGAGCCACTCTAGGGTTCAAGTCTCTTGCCCACCCTAAGATGGCTCCCTTAACTAAGATATGTGCGGAGCTGACTTTTATAAAGAAGCCAGATTTATACAGTGGGAAAAAAGAAGCCGCCTTTTACAAATAAGCAGCTCTAACTGGATGTCTGCAAGTGGAAGAATACAAATAGATCCATATCTATCACTCTGCTGAAACTGAAGTCCAAGTGGATCAAAATCTTCAAGATAAAACCAGATACACTGAACTTGATAAAAGAGAAAATGGGAGATAGCCCTGAATGCTTTGGCACTGGAGGCAAAACCATTAGCACAGCCATTAAGATTGACAATTAGTAAATAGTATGTATGAAACTGAAATGTTCATGTAAAACAAAGGTCATAATAGATTTGAAAAACCTGCAGTCTAGAGAATGAGAAAAGATTTTCAACATCCCCATATTTGATGGAAGGCTAATTTTGAAAATATATACAATTTAAAAAAAAACAAAACTAGGCACTAATAAATCAAATAATCTAATTAAAGTGGGATGCGTATCTAAACAGTGAATTCTCACCAGGGGAGTCTGAAATGGGAAAGAAGCTCTGTAATAAATAATGAGCATACATAGTCATCTTGGGAATGCAAATCAAAACTACTGTGATATTTAACCTTACACCTGTCAGAATGTGTAAGATTAAAAAAAAAAAAAACACAGGTGACAGCTCATGCTGGCAAGGATGTGGAGCAACAGGAGCACTCTCCACTGATGGTGGGAGTGCAAACTTGTACAGCAACTTTAAGAATCAATATGGCTGTTTCTCAGAAAATTGGGAATCGATGCACCTTAAGACCTACTTATGTCACTTCTGGGCATATACCCAAAGGGTGCGTCATCCTACTACAAGGATGCTAGCTCAATGAATATTCAGAGAAGTTTTATTAATAATAGTCACACATTACAGATAAAGTGTGATAGTTTTAAAGTCAGGTGAACTTCTACCAGGTTATAATATTTGGTAAAAATGTTATCTTCCACAATGAGATATGTTAGATTGCAGGTAAAGAACATTTGAATAAATAAAAACAGATATATTTAAGTTATGGGTCAGGTACTTTATTTTCCCTCAAACTTTTCTAGGAATACTTAGTTATGTGTTTTAGCTGTTTTATAGATGAAACAAGTTGTGAGACAAGTTTTTGTAATGCAGGTGAATCAAATTTTTTATGTGTGGATTGCTGTATTGCATAAATAGGGTTTATTTATATAATACAGAGAATTAACATGCATATGGGTAGTGCACATGGTTACAATATGATAACACATATTTATTACATATATACTCTAAGAAATCTACATGTGAGCTGATTGACAAGAGCTATAACTATTACCCAAGAGTGAAATGGATGTGGAAAAAAAAAAAAAAAAACTTGTTAGCTTGTTTTTCAACTGAATGGGTTGAAATTTCCACTAATTCCATGTTTTGGCTCAGCACATATATTCATTTATTTCTATCATCTTACTGACAAGGTATTCATAGACACGTTGGTTAAATAATATCAGCTGTATTTCCAAGTTACAATTGAATTAGGGGCTAAGAAATTTCATATGCCATACATTATTGCAACAAAACTCATTAATGTTTAGGTCATGAGGTCAATTGTACTGGGCATCTGTACTGTTCCCACTGTACACAAAGAAGACACACTTTTATTGTCTATATAAACCTGTTCTATATAATTTAAAGATACTTTTAGCTATGTATTTTTTAAGATAAAATATGAATCAACCTAACATATTCCATTGGGTAAAAATTTCTTTGTTTCAAGACATTTAAGTAACTTATTTTATCACCATCCTTCAGGTAATGAATTTGAAATTCTTTCATTCTTTACCTGGCTTATACCTTTAATTCTATTATTTATACTTAAATCTCTGCCCTGAAGCCTCCCAGCTTTTATACTTTAAACATGATTTGTACTTTCATGTCTTTGATTATGATACGATAACTTCTAATTTTAGTATTTTGTTTGTGTAGAAGCAAATGAAGCCATTTCTCACACTATTGGCCCTGGTACAAATAGCTTCTGAGAGGCTTCACACCACTGATAGAAATTATAATATATGTTCTGCTGAGTTATCAGTGTATGTTGAAAGCCCTTTCATGTTGTTGCCTTTTAAAAGGTCCCTATGAGCCATACTGTATGTAGCTCTTGTCAAATAGCGAATTTAAATAATACTTGCTATTCTCTAAGGTATATCAAGCACCTATTGCTGAGTCGTCTCCACAAAAGTGAGTGAGGAGTGAGTGAAAAAAAATAAAATAAATACACAAAAACATCTTTTAATTTGGTTGTTCAAGTGTATGTCTTGCATAATTCTTGACTTCAGGACACTGACATTATATTTGCATGCATATGTAGTTTTTCACTTTTGCGTAAGATGTACTAACTTCTTGGCTTTATGGTTTCGTCTCTATCACAGTGCAAAACAGACCTAAATTACTAGAGGGTGGAAGCATGTAGAGCTGTTTACATGCCTGCCAAATCACATGGTGGGACATATGCTTTCTTTTCAGAGGAAAGAATGCTGAAGGAGCTTCTTGTGTGACTTCATAAAAATCATTCCTAAATTCTGCTGCTCCATTCACGATCAGCTGTTATGAACTCTTGATTCTCTCATTTTATGTTGGGTGCACAGAAAACTAATAGGACTAAAATATACAAACATATATGAATAGGAAGCACAAAATAACCCTTGAAAATGCCACCCATAAGTGTGCCAGTGGTTTCTACGAATCTTCGTGACACTGAAATGAACGATTCATTCTAATTTTACTGAAACTCCCAAACAGTTATTTTTATTACTTAAAGCACAGAAGGAACTACATTAAAACTGTGAATTTCACAACATTGGATAATATATATTTATATATGTGTGTGTTTTTATATATTCCATGCATATGTATGAATATGTGGCTTCCTTTTCTATGATTTTTTTTTTTGAAGCTTGAGAGTGATTGAATGACTGCCCCTCATCTCTGGTAATAATGATACCATAAATCATTGTCTTTCTACTAGAAGTATAGTAATGATAAATTGTTGTTTTGTTTTTCCTTCTTTTATCTAATGGCATGTTGTGAATATCACTTTGTGTGCATATGTATGTTTATATTTTCTTTGGTGGAGTATCTGTATCATTTTTAATTTTTTCTTGAATTCTTTATTTTTGTGTATGTGAACAGCAAGTTTTCCTATGATTGAATTTAAAGTCTTTTTCAAATAAGTGTTTTGAAATTATTGCCTCATAATTTCTGAGGGCTCTTTTTGTTTTCTCTCTTTCTTGAGATTTGGTTTTAATCTCTTGTTTTAGTTTATTTTTGAGGTTGTTGGTCCAAATGCTCCTTTCTAATGCATAAATTCTATCTTATTAAAGTTTACACACATGTAATTAAAGTATTACCTGAGAATTCACGTATAAATATATTGTATATTGATCAAAACCGCTGTTGCTCTCTCACCTCTAGCTCTTTGTGTATCTCCTACCACTAACTTTTTTTTTGAATTACATGTCATTCCTTTTTAAATTCACTAAATCTACATAATGCTGCCAGTATGTTCTTTTTTTTAAAATATAATTTTTATTGAAAAAAAAAAGATTTCCGCCTCCTCCCTGCCTCCCATTTCCCTCCCGGTCTCCCTTTTCCCCCCCCCCCCCCCCCCCCCCCCCCCCCCCCCCCCCCCCCCCCCCCCCCCCCCCCCCCCCCCCCCCCCCCCCCCCCCCCCCCCCCCCCCCCCCCCCCCCCCCCCCCCCCTCCCTCTCCAGTCTGAGGGGCAGTCAGGGTTCCCTGCCCTGTGGAAAGTCCAAAGTCCTCCCCGCTCCATCTTGGTCTAGGAAGGTGGACATCCAAACTGGCTAGGCTCCCACAAAGCCAGAACATGAAGTAGGATCAAAACCCAGTGCCATTGTCCTTGGCTTCTCAGCAGCCCTCATTGTCCGCCATATTCAGAGAGTCCGGTTTTATCCCATGCTTTTTCAGTCGCAGTCCAGCTGGCCTTGGTGAGCTCACAATAGATCAGCCCCACTGTCTCCGTGGGTGGGTGCACCCCTCGTGGTCCTGACTTCTTTGCTCATATTTTCCCTCCTTCTGCTCCTCCTTGGGACATTGGGAGCTCAGTCCGGTGCTCCAGTGTGGGTCTCTGTCTCCATCTCCATCCATCTCCAGATGAAGGTTCTATGGTGAGATGCAAGATATTCGTGTTCTTAGGTGTAGCAATCATCAGTTGTCCGTATCTGACAACGACAGCAAGTCTTAGGGCATTGAAAGTCCTTTCCATGCCCATGCTGTAATTTTGGCCGACTTGATCTAGTGGAGGTCCTGTGTGTGCATCTACAGCCGCTGTGAGTATGTGTGTGCAGCTGCAGGTCATGGCCTGCAAACACTTCATCCAGGGCATCTGTCCCCTACAGTGTATCTGCTCCCTTTTCTGTGGTGAGTCTTGATATTCGTGGGTAAGGAGTACCTATTTGGCATTAAGAACAGCATAGTTTCTCATTGTCTGTTGTTTAACTAGTTGTAAATTCTGTATTAATCACTACTAGTAACAAAGAAAATTTCTCTGATGATGGTTGGCAGTTACACTAATCTATGGTTTAAAAAAAAATAGCCACTGCCTTCATCCCTTTAAGTACAAAATGCAGCATAAATCACTGGACCAGAAGCTGGGAAATGGTGAACACTACTAATACTTATGTTTCTTCTCAGAACTCAAACAAGGTGTGGGAAAGAAAACAGGAGAAATTGGAAATAGATATAACTTTTTCCATTGAGAACATATCCCTTCCTATTATAAATACCCTGACCCTCAGGACAGATTATAAATATAAATGTCACTAAATGACTTGCTACGTTTGATTGTTTTTGTGATTTAAGGTAATTGGTTCAGAACAAAAATAGTTTCTAATTTTCATTTATTAAGAGGTCTTGGATGATCAGGAATTAAGTTGTTCAAAAGAAAGAAGATGGTTAAGCTCAATCAACATACTTTAGTTGTCTTCTGAGATAAAAGCAAATATTTTCAAGTATTCAGAAAAGCAGAAACATGCTTCTGCTTTTAAGAAAAAATTGGTGCCTAAGTCCCACAATTGTCACCCATATTCAGAAGACCTAATTCTGTTCTATGCAGGTTGTACCGCTGTCAGTACAGGGTTAGTGAGCTCCCGCTAGCTCAGGTCAGCTGTCTCTGTGAGTTTTCCCATCATGATCTTGACGCCTTTGCTCATATAATCCCTCCTTTCCCATGTCAACTGGGTAAGGATTCTGGGAGCTCACCTCAGAGCTTAGGTGTAAATCTCTACATCTGCTTTTACCAGTTACTGGATGAAGATTCTATGATGACAATTAGGGTGGTCATCCATCTGATTACAGAGAAAGACCAGTTCAGGTACATTCTCCTGTTGCTAGCTGTCTTGGCTGGGGTCATCCTTTTGCATTCCTGGGAGTTTTCTTAGCACCAGATATCTCCCTAACCTCAGAATGGCTCCCTCTATCAAGATACCTCTTTCCTTGCTCCCTGTCTCTGTATCTACACCAACTCAAACACCCTGCTCCCTCATAGACTCCTCCCCCCTCTCAAACTCCCAATTTACTCAGAAGATCTTATTTATTTCTCCTTCCTGGAAGCATCCATGTATGTCTCCCTTAGAGTCCTCTTTGTTAGTTTCTCAGGAGTTGTGGACTGTAGCCTAGTTATTCTATTTCTTTATATGTTTAGTAGCCACTTACGAGTGAATACATGACATGTTTGTCTTTCGGGGTGTGGGCTACTTCACTCAAAATGTTTTCCCCCTAATTCTATCCATTTGTCTGCAAATTTCAAGATGTCATTTTTTAATCACTGAGTAATGCTATATTGTATAAATCTACTGCATTTTCTTCATCCATTCTTCTGGTGAGGGACATCTAGGATGTTTCCAGGTTCTGGCTATCACAAATAATGCTGCTATGACTGTCTCAAATTGATATGCCAGGCTTTGTTGACTCACCACTGGAGGCTTTACACTTTCTGAGGAGTGGAGGGGTGGTTGGGAGGGTAGAAGGTGGGAGAAATGGGAGGAGAGGAGGGAGGAAGAACTGTGCTTAGTATGTAAAATAAAAAAAAAAAAATAAAAAAGTCTTTTAAATAAGAAACTAAAAGAAAAGAAAAGATTGGTGTTTGTGAGTACTTCAGGGGAACGGGTGTTTTTATTTTAGAGCAAAAGACAGACTCTTAATCCTATTGGATACAGAATTTATTTTTCTCAATTAATTAATGGAAATATCACAAACATCTGCCTCAAAGGTGTGAGCTTACCTACATCACGGTCTCATGCTGAGGTAAATAGGATACCTTTTAACATCAAAAGAATAATTTTGTAAATAGCATCAAATCTGGCACAGTTTCCAAGGCATGACTGCCTGCAAATGAATCCAAGCAACGTGGGGTTAACTCTTTCGTTTGAAGATGTTTGCTAGTACAATACACAATACTATTGTTTAAGTGATGGCTGCCTTCTGATTGATGTGCTGCATCAACTTAAAATTAGTTCCTTTGCACTCGGGAGGCAGAGGCAGGCAGATCTCTGTGAGTTCAAGACCAGCCTGGTCTACAAGAGCTAGTTCCAGGACAGGCTCCAAAACCACAGAGAAACCCTGTCTCAAAAAACAAAAACAAAAACAAACAAACAAAAAAAAACAACAAAAAAAAATAGTTCCTTTGGCTGCCTAGCTTTGTGGAATTCAGGGCCAGTTATGAAATCCAACCAATATCTGTAGGTTTTACATTTTTTTTGCATTTTGAAAGGCAGCTGCATAGGTTCTTAGTGATGGATTTTTTTAAATGGAAACTGTTCTAAAATAGTCTCGAAGGGTTTTTCTCTAAATCAAAAATTATTAAACAATGGCTAGAAGAGTAAATCAACATTAATATGAATGATATTGAGACTGGACATATGTTTTTAAATATAATCTTGGTGATGTCAATATTTTATTTTATATCCAGTTTATTACTATAGGCTCTGTGCTTTATAATTGTGTATTAGTGTAAACCTTTGTACAAATCCACTAGGAATCTCTTTCATCAATATCACTCAAGGGCTTCTTTTGTAATTAATTTGTCTCAGTATTTAATTTATTTATAAGTGTGCTTGTGTGTGACAGAGAGTGAAAGAGAATATGTATGTGTGTTTTTGTGTACATGCATATGTGTGTGTTAGCTTTTAGAACCATGATTACATACATCAAATATGTACTCTGTGTTTTTAGAGAGTAATCTTCAGTCTGAAATCATAGGCTTTTATAGAAGAGGAACATTTTATTTCCTAGCAGAATATTTATATTAGGTTAATGCATTAATCTGCATTTATATAAATATTTCTACAACATAAATCTTCTAGGCTTCCATATGTATTTCTATTTCCAATTTCACTGGTAAGCCTATTTGGGAAAACTAAAGCAGAGTACCCTCTTAGCGCCATCGTATAATGAGAGAATTGTAGCAACAAGAAAGTTATCATTCACCACACAGTTTGAATTATAAAGTGAAGAAACCATTGAAAATGATCTAGAGCTAAATTTTCTTTGATGATTATTTTGAGAAGCTCCAATGTAAAGCATTCCTGCGAAAGAGAAAATAAGCATTTCTGTCTGCTGAGGGCTTACTGATCTATTTGCCTCTCTTTATTGTATGAGTTTATTTTATTCTTTGACAATTTCATATGTGTATATAATATATTCTGACTATTCTTCTCCCCATAGTCTCTTATATCAACACACCACTCCTCTCTACCTCTTCCATTCTTCAACTGAAGTTTTTGTTATTTTGAGAGCCATTTAGTCTATCCAGGACTGTATTTATTACCATTGGACTTTTGGAAACTAGTGTGTGTGTTGGGGGGCGGGGCTCACCATTTGTTATGTAATTAATTGTATTTATGTTATCTTACGGCTCTATGGTAAAATACTAGGGCCAAAGCAACTTGTGGAAGGAATAATTTATTTGGTTTATGGTTCCAGGGGAAGATTTACTGATGACTGGGAGGCATGGAAGCAGGTACTCAGAGGTTGAGGAATCATGTCTCCTACCATAAATATGAAGCAGAGAGAAAATAGGAAGCAGGACAACTTTATAAACACTTAAAGGCTACTCTCAGTGACATTCTCCAATTCCCCCAAAACAGAGTCACCATAGAGGGAGCAGATATTCGAATACTTGAGACTATAGGGATATTTCTCATTCAAATCACTATGGTCAACTCTTGATCCCCATAAATATTTGGTTATATTATACTTCAAAATGCCATTTTTTTCCATAGTCAAAGTTTGAACACTCTTCATAAATCCTAAGTCAAATGGCTTCTCTAAGGCAATATTTTGATTGTGGTGCTCTGTGAAATAACTATAATATGATATACTTCCAATATATTATAGTGCATAATATATATTTCCAGTATAAAATAGAAGAAGGAGGGCATACTAAATAAATACTACACCAAAGAAAGACCAAACCCCAACAAGGCAACAACCATAGCTCCATACCGCCACCTGGAAGTTTAACTTCAAAGGTGTCCCAGCATTGATGCCTGCAGCAGGCACCTGGCAAGCCAGTTTCATTACCTATGTGCAAGTCCCCATAAGAGAGAGTTTATTCTGGAGCTACACTTGAGTGAACCTGACCATGGAACAATGACTTCAGTTTCCTCAAATGCAATGTTCCAGTTGTGTAGTATCAGAATGAAAAAAAACATTTTTATATCAGTGCATTTTGAAAATGTATTGATAAAACATTAACTGGTGAGTCACAGTAAACACAGAACCCTGAACTATAGGCTTAAGCTCTTATCTGACACCATTGTTAGTCCTTTCACTCGTGGAAAATAGAGTGTGGTAATTTATTACATTCCAAATGTTTTATATGTTAATTAGGATGTTAGGTCTGTCAGAGAAATGGGGAAGGTTTGACTGTTTAGGAGAACAATAACTTATTAGAAACTATGATTAGTTCATAGATTGGAAACATTTGAAACTCTTCATGTTACTGCTTTGAATCAGTATGGACTTACGTAGACAGTTCTACCTAGGACATTAGGAAATCTGAAGCTAAAGGTATGCCCAAAATATAACGTCCTTAGTGATGGGTTCTTGTCATTTAGTCCTGAAAGAGAAGCAATGGAATGGCTTGAGTGCATTGCTTTAGAAACTTAATAGTGCCTCTTTCACAAACAACTCATTAGGAGGTTTACCTCCCAATCCATGGCACTGAGGTTTTGTTCAGTAATTCAAAGATTCAAGAAGTAGCTTTTACAGACACACAGGGTATCACCCTTCAAATTCTTTTTGGAAAAAAAAAATATTTTATTTGGTTTCAAAGAATCATACTTGTCATTATGACTTTTCCATACCTCTTCCCTTTGGCTGCCCTCTGCCTTCTGATCACTTGTCCATTTTGATGTTGGCTTCTCTCCTTCTGTCACCAATTTTAGTGTTCTCTGAAGAGGTTCTTTACAAGATCTTTGGCCAGATAGCACAAAGACATCATCAGTTTTGAAGATACTCAAGTGTAAAAGACAACAAAGAAAGTCATTGACAGTTTGTGTGCTTCTGCTCCCTGAGCAACGTTCCTAAATGTGGTCTAAGTGCTCACTCCGACTCTTGAACTCTGTCAGGCCTGTGTCATTTGGATTTGTGTTTGGAGCCATGGTTCGGTAGCTCTGATGGGAGGTATGAGACTTTCTTCTTACCTACTATCAGGAATAAGAGGAGAGAGGAAATGTGAGAACAGGGAGCATACAGGCAAATTGCTTTCTTTTAATCAGTAGAAAAACATCTATATGAGGTGATGTCGATGTTAAGAGTTGTTACTATTATTATTAGAATGTAACAAATGCAGAAACAGAGTGAGAGAGGTGTTAAATGCACACATTAATAAATGGTAAAGCATATGTTTCAAAAGAATCTGCCCAGTTTGGGTGTTAATTTATTCCGCAGAGGCCTGTGTCTAATCCCAGCTCTGCATCTGATTAAGGTGTGACTCTGCTCTCTTGAGGTGGTTCATTTTTCCTCATTTTGGAGTCTTGGATATGATGATTTATTCAGCTATTTTCTCTCTTAAAAATTACTTAATCTTAGGGAAATAGGAAGATTCTGAATGTAATTTCAGTTGTAATATAAAGAAAGTAATTTATTTTTTCTTTTTTTAAAATTGATTTTATTGAGCTCTACATTTTTCTCTGCCCCCCTCGCTGCCTCTCCCCACCCCTTCTAACCTCTCCCATGGTCCCCATGCTTGCAATTTACTCAGAAGATCCTGGTTTTTTTTTTTTTTTTTCTACTTTCCATGTAGATTAGATCCATGTTTCTTAAGGTCCTCATTGTTGTCAAGGTTCTCTGGGATTGTGACTGTCAGTTGTAGGCTGGTTTTCTTTGCTTTATATCTTAATAACAAGTTCTATCCAAATTAATTTATTTTTATTTTTTTGAGACCCAGTTTCTCTGTAGCTTTGGAGCCTGTCCTGTAACTAGGTCTTGTAGACCAGGCTGGCTTCAAACTCACAGAGATCTACCTCCCTCTGCCTCCTGAGGATTAAAGGCATGCGCCACCACCACCTGGCATCCAATATAATCTTAATAACATTATAAGAAATGGATTACATAATCCAGAGAATTCATATGTAGTACAGGTTTCAGTTTATTCTTTTTTCTTTTTAAATATAGTTCTTATTTTTTCCATTTTTTATTTTTCCATTCAAAAATTTACACTTCCTCCCCTTCTCCTATTCCCCTCCCATTCCCCCACTCACCCTCCTTTTTCCCCCTCTCTCCTTAGGAGAGGGCAGGGAAACATTGATTCTTTGGAATTTTATATCATGTACCTTAATCCCCAGGTTTTCCATATCCATCCCTCACCCTTGCAGCATTCTCTTCCCAAAATTAATTAAAAGCAAAACAAAGTAAACAAGCAATACCTCACCTTGATCCTCCATCTTTCCAATACCTCTTCTTTTATCCTTGTGGCACCAGTAGATGAGTCGTACCATGCAGTATACGCTGTTGTCCAGCTAGTCCCACCTACAAAATATTCATTGAGATGAGTTATTTGTCTGGTTCAAGGTCTCTGGTACACAATCCATCACTGAACCCTCACTGAACCCTCTTATATATCCTATTGTTGCTATGAGCAATGGAGATCCTGTGGCTATCATTCTCCAGGACCAGTACCTTCACACACTCCATTAGGTCATAGATGGAGTAGACGTTAGGATGAATCAACCCAAGGCCCTGGATGTGGATCTGAGTGGTAGCTGAGCTGGTTGGTCTGGGCCGCTGTGGTTATTTCTCCCTAGTGCAGGGGCCAGTTCTTCCTTGGGAGGGGGGTAGGTCGGGGCCATCTTGCCTGCTGCAGTTTCCAATAAGGGGAAGGGGTTGCTTAGTATGTCCTTTGGATTTCAACACACATGGTTCTT
>NW_026067917.1:12144309-12179918 GCF_014885135.2 Alexandromys fortis
GGGAAGAGACAGAAATCTTTAATAAATAAATGAATTTTAAAAAAAAGAAACATGGATGCAATGGATGCAGACAGTACAACCCTCAGACACCAACATGGTCTCAGGTAGCTATCAAGACTCTAAGGATCCACTCGAAGCCGAAGCCGGTGGCAACAGAAGCCATGGATATCAACTTTGACCGTGACTGCTGCTAGGCCACGGACTCAGACATGGTGCACAACAGCAGCCCAGGGCCATATGAAATATGACCCTTCCTGGTAGTGCAGACCACCTAGATTGGCCTAACACCAACATGACCACAGGTTGCAGTGAGGACCCAGGGATTCCAAGTGGCCTTTGGTGGTACATGGGCCATGGACTTAAACATAGAACCTGGCTGTGGTAGGACCAGGGAACCAGACATGGTCCTCAGTAGAAGCTTAGGTTCAGATGTCAACATAACCCAGGTGGCAGTTTAAGCCACTCAGAATTTTATGGTCCCCATGGCAGCATGACCCTAGCACACTAACATGGCCACAGGTGGTAGCCGAGACACTGATCACCTACATGGCCTTAATTGGTTACTGAAGCCACAGATATCAACATCAACCCTGACTGCTACAGGGCCTTGACCCTGATAGCAACTCAGGCCTGGCTATCATCATGTTCCCCATGGCAACACAGGCCACTTAGATCAACATGACATCATAGGCAACACAGCCATCTAAAACTAGCCATAGGTGGCAGCTTAGACTCTGGGTATTTTTGTGGCCTTGTCGGCAACATGGATCATGGACCTCAACATACACCCAAGCTGTGGTAGGACAGACATGACCCTAAGGACCAGCTGAGGTCCAGACACCATGGGGCAAGCAAGCTGCCAACTTTGGTCCATACATTACTGTCCTGTCTTTTTAAGAACTGCCTCTTACTACAGCAAGCAAACAATTCCAAGTCTTTCTCGCCCAGTTGTTCATCATATACTTGCTCATCATAATGACACCCAGACACCTGGTCGTATGGGTAGGCCTGGGATGCTTGAAGGAGGCCAGACCATGGGGAACCAGGCTGCCCGGTGGGTGTCTTTCGGACAACTGGGCCACATTTCAGTTTATTCACAACTAGAGGTACTTCAAAGTTCTCCTCTTTTAACTAGCTTACAAAAACATCTCTGATGTAGATGTGTCTGTCTTGGGTTGTGAAATCAATATGTTTATTATGCCAAGCCTATTTCCATCAAAACACGAAAAGGAAAGCTTGTTGAGATCTGTGCTGGATCAACATGTGCTTCTTTCCTACGCAACAGTATTACCTACTAATTAGCATTTAAAAGGAAAATAGCACCTGCAGCATTTGTGAGGGTGTGCAGATTGAGTCTCCCTCCATACTTAGTACTATCTTTTCAATTCTATTTGATGATAGGCAAGCAGAAATGTATGCAGTAATAAGCGGGTCCAGACTGGCTTCTTCACATACATGATCAGTGACCTCCTCAGCAGACAGATTTAGGGGACCGTGACAGCATGCCACTCAGCACTGAAACACTTCTTCATGGCCAGGTTTTGCTCCAGCAAAGCAACTCTTCATATTGCTTTTCCTGTATCTGCTCTTCAGAAGATGCCGATGTCCATTCATCCATCTGTGACTAACTGTCATGTCTCTGGTTTTCTTCCTAGGGGACAGTAACCTGATATCAAATGTATACAATTATAGACTCAGGGACAGAACAATCTATATAACTCTCTCCATTCCCATCCTTCCCCTCTCCTTATCTCATTGAGTCACCTGAAGGCATTTCTGCTACATTGCCTTCTCCATATGGACCTGGTCTTCTTCAGCAAGACCTTATCTTGTTTTTTTTTTTTCTCCAAGTTTGCATTCTATTCTGCTTTTAACAACATAAGGATACCAATAAAGTAACAAATATTCCCCCAATATAAAATATGTCCCCAATTACGGCTTAAATTCAATCAAAATATTAAAAGAAAACATTTGGCCATCTGGTATCATGAAGACAGCAGAATAAAATATTCAGCTTAAGCTACTAGACTACTGGGGCAGCTCAGGTCTGCCCCATTCAGGAAAACAGGAAGGAGGAGAAATGAGGTACATCACATCACTGAATCTGAGAATTTCGCCAAGGCCTGCCAGGGTGTCCCAGGTCACAGATGTTCTTGCAGTTTCGGCATATATTTATGCTTTTCTTCTCAGTGATATATTGATAAACGCTGGCTACTTGGCCCTGGCTGGCAAGTTTTATGGAAGGCCAACACTTGGATCTTGCTACAAGGGCTCTGCAGATCCAGTGCAGACAATTGCTTTGTCACACTTCAGTTACTAATCCACTCCAGAGCCTAAACTCAGTTAAACTGCTTCAGCCTGGGCCATGGACTAGCTCATCAGCTCTGAGACAATGTAAGCATCTAGACTCTTCCATGAGAGACCTCCTTATTCTTCACAGTGACCACCAAAATATGGTCATTACCTAAATTTTGGACTGTAAATGCTAGGAACACATAGGTCTATGTGGACCAAAGCATGGGGTTAACAGGATAAAGAAGCAAATTTCATAAAATATTTTTAAATTGTCATTACTTTGATGATAACCACTTGAGTAAGTTTAGTTCAGATGTAGACTTTTATATTTCTGGTGTCATATAGATTCTGTTTTAAATGTTGAAAGAGAATTTAGATTTCAGGTTTGGGATTTTGTAGGTGAGGATGTTCATTTATTTACTTTAGGCCACGTGATTTATGGAAGTAACTTTAAATATTATTCAATACCTTTTTCTTACCTCTTCCACCCTTAGATCATGTTTTTCATGTAAAAGATTCAACCAGTCCTATGATCATCTTTCCATTGGGCTCTCCTGTGAGCATTAATACCTATCAATATCTAGTAATATCTATCAATATCTATAAATATCATGAGGTATGATTTAGGCCCAATTCTTTTTAGATTGTATTATGCTAGTAACCTGCCACATAAAAAGTAATGCAAGGAGCTTATTTCTTTCTTTGTTGTTTGTAGTGGTGATTTATATGGACTAAAGAGAGATTTGAATGGGTTGAATTAATGCATGTTTAATCATGATTTATACTATCCATTGAGATATTTTACTTTCTGCTTGTGTCTGTCTAATGGTTTTATTAAAATGCGAATTTTATTGGTACCTTTATTTGAATTCTCATATTAAATTCACCTCAAGCATAATTTTGCATTTCTTTCATGTCTGCTATCTCTCTGATAAATATGATTCTACATAAGGGGCAGCATTATTATAGGTGGCAAGCAGGCTTATTAAAAGGTGAATGAAGACATCTAACAAGGAAGATCACTATTAAAGTTTTTAAAGACATCTGGGAATGCAGCCAAGTGAACATTCATGTACTGTAAGCAGAATCTTAAAAAAAATCAATACCTTGCTGACTAGGCAGTCAATGAAGAAATAAGATAAAAGATAATGTGATCATTTATTGATAGGTAACACCTGGTTGAACTGTAAGTCAAGTAAGGGACATGTTCTGTGCTGATTGATAAAATCAGACAAATTGGGTGTGAGAAAAAGGAGAGAGAGAGGGAGCTATTTTTCAAAGAGTTAATATAGGTGATAAGTATGCCAAATTATGGCAAAAAACAGTTCAGGAATAACAAGTCATAGGGTTGAAGGTTGGCAATACTGTCCCTCTTTATCTCCCAGCACAAATGGCCCTTGGCAAAAGAATATTATTCCCCAGTATAGACACGTATCAGATTTGAAGTTTAGTAGCAAAGTCAACCACTTATTTTAGAAACTATCTTAGGCAAAAAGCTAAAATGCACATAATTTTATCGACCTAAGAGTTTACAAGATTAAGATAATTTTAAAGGTACAGAAAAAGGGAGCAACTGGTAAGTTTTGTGTTCAGTTGTACAGGTGCTAGAGTTACATACTATGGTGCAAGGTTCACAGTTTAAGAGTTTGGGGCATTGGGAGCAGTGATTTACTGCAACTTGAGTTGCACTGTTTATTACTGTTCACTATGCTTTACTTATTGAATAGCTGAAAGGGTTATATAAATCTAGTTTTGCCTTAGGTCTAACTCTCAGAAAATATATAGTAAACATTAGCATTTTAAAGCCCAAACATAAAACTTAAAATAGTAATAGTATTTTACAATACAGCCCAATGAGTATTATGCATTATATATCTTCTCATATAACCAAATCATACTATATTAACCAGGTTGAAATCAAATACAGCAATGTTGTAATAAAATATCATTTTGAATGACAGGTTAGAACTTCTTGGCACTTCTAGTTGATAAGTGAAATCAAAAATAAAACTAACTTCATTAGTTTCATGTCAAATGCAATCTTATATGCATTTTATTTTTATACATTCTCAATATTTTTTCCAAGGTAAATTTGTCTTATTGTCACCTACTTCATACTTTATCAGTATATGCCCATACTGATAGCTTTAAACTTCAGAATACAGTCAAGAAATTATTGAATACACAGGCCAAATAACTCACCCTGACAGTTCCAAAAATTAATAGCCTTTCAAAACTCTCAATATTTTGACATAAACTAAATGCATATCCAAAAAATCACTTATGCATAAAGAAACAAGTTCTTATGTAATTACTCTTTTCAAAGAAGAGAAGTAAAAATAAAAACTATGTTGAAACATTTTAACACCTGCTATCAGTGCCCTCCACTGGCGGCTCTTCTGACTTTTCTGTCCATTCCGAGTTTCTCTGCTAACTACACTAACCACTGTACTTTCCCTGGCAATCCCATGACCATCCACCTCTGATTACACCTCAAGACTATTGCTTCAGGCTTCAATGCCCTGTCCCCCAGAAAATAATATAGCTCAATGTTATCTTCTATCAAATGTTCAGCTCACCTTCAAAATTTTGTGTTTTCAGATCTACAGCAATATCAACTCTTGAATATCCCCTTTATTTCTCTCAACAGAACTTTTTACCATCTAGTGAACTTTAAAAAAAATGACTGTTAGTCCCTACTTGGCCATGAGCATAAAATGCCAGTGAAGGCAGGTATCAATTGTTCTAAAAAATCTCAGAACTTATAATCTTGTTTTAGTGAGAGTAGATATTAAAGTAACTTTGTTAAATAAAGGATCTTAAGTTTAGTCCCCAGAATTACACCTGAATTTGCAAGAAGGTGAGGACAAGCGGTTTATTGGAGAGATGATTCTAGAAAATATGAATAAAGTTTAAGGGAAATAAACCTAGGAAGTTGAGAAAATCAACAAAACATATATCATCGAAAAGGTTACTGGTCATGTGGGCCATTGTGTCAAGAAATTTTGAGAGGCAGCGAAGTAATACAGACTGCTTCAAATTGCCTAAAAAGAAAGGAAAAGGGACACTTTTATTTTCTATGTAACGGGGATGCTTCCTGGAAAGAGAAGAGTTAATGTTCTTGGAAGGGATTTCTGTGCTGAGTTAGGACAGAGTTATAGGAGATTTCTTGTGTATTTTCCTGTATATGGATTGTGAGTATTACATACATCAAATATATAGAGACCAATTGTTAAGTGCTTGTGGTTTAAAAATACCTTAATTCTCTTTCTACATGTGATACTCCTATGGTTCTCCTACCACACATACCAAACACAATCTTTGTATTGATCTGAAAATGTTTTAAAAGAGACATTAAGTTTATTTTAAAGGATAAAAGAACAGCAAAAGACAATGTCAACAAACGCAGAAGAGCATGAGGAGTGTAAAGCTTCCTAAGCATGGCTGAAGTCTAGGTCACAGTCTAAGACCTCAGAAAAAGCCTCACCATTGTCATCTAACACAACCGACACCTTGACTCAGTGTTGCTTTTATTTGGGTCCTTAAAATATCATTCTGCTTTGGAGTAGTCTGCTGTGCTGAAGAAACTGGTACATAAAAATAAAAGGTTTTTTTTTTTTTTTCAAATGGAGACCTTAAGTAGATCACCAAGTAGGATTGTCACCAGAAAGAGTTTGCTAGGCCATACTTTTCTTTCACCTGCTTGCCCTCAGGCAGAAAACAACACACTAGTTAGCATTGTACATCACATGAATTACGGCTTCTGCAAGACATTAGCGGAACTAGAAAGAAAAATATTTTCTAAACATATAAGAAATCTTTGTCTATGTGAAAAAATGTATAATTAAATGCCTTCCAGAATATTTTTAATGAATAGAAATTTAAATAATTTCCTATAAAATTGGAATTAAAAAGGAATCTGAGCACTCAATACTAGCAGTATTGAATGCTAAAAGCATTTCAACTTTTATATTATATATATATATATGAAAGTATTTTAGTAAGTAAATGACAAAATTTCAAAATGTTTAGAAGCTAAGGTCATCTTGAATATGTATATGCATATGTGTGTGGGTGTGTGTTGTGTGTGGTGGTATGCGATGAGGGTATTACAGCTGTGTGTGTTTGGCTATGCTGTGTGTGGTTGGGGGGCTGTGTGGTGTATATATGGGGTTTGAGGAAGAGATGTGTGTGGTGTCATTTGTTGGGGGCGCATATGCAATCATGAACACACATACACAGAGGACAGAGGAGCTTTCAGACATCTCTTTTACTTTCTGCCTTATTCCCATGATAAAATGTGTTTCACTGAACTTGGATTTATGCTGTGGGACAATGGTCTTGTAGCCAGTAAAGTTAGGACGGGGTGGGACAAAATCCTCTGTCAACAGAACTAGGCTAATGACAATGAAGACGGCGGATCCTCTGGTATCTGTCCCATATCTGACTGGGGCACAGTCACAGGCACAACTACAACTGATCTGTTCCTTTTAGGTAAATTCTGTATTTGTGAATTGGTATTTGGGTTCTCATGTTTGCATGACAAGTGTTCCTACCTGCTAACCATATCTTCAACTGAATCTAAAACTCTCTATTTTAAAGAGTAACTTTATTATTTTTAAAGTATGTTTATGCATTATGAGGGGAGTGGTATGTGCTGTGAGTATAGGTTCCCTCAGAGGCACAGGGACTAAATCTCTGAGAACTGGAGATAGAAACTTTTTGAACAAGGAGACATGATGACTAAAAACCAAACTTGCTAGTCCTTTAAGACTGAACTATCTCTCCGACCTGATTATAACATTCTTAACCAAACACTTTGTCCATATTCTATTGTATATTTGATAGGTAATGTTCAAATGACTTTCAACTTTTGGTCAAAACACAATAATGTAAAATAATTGCTTCTATTTCATGTGCCTTTATATTTTTGTTAAAAATATTTTTCTAATCTATATTTTCATGAGGTAAATGTGCTTGCTTCTTCTCTGGGTTATATGATTGACTTAAATATTCACTGCCTACTGATTTCTCTAAAAAGACACTGACAATTTGTTTTCATTGTAAAATAAATAGTTTGGCAGTCAAGTGATTTTTCCTTTGGTTCATTGTTGCCAGGGTTTCTTCATCGCTTTATTGTTTTGGCCCATGGCAAGGCTGAAAGTTATAGTAAAGAACTTGTGTGGGAGAGAAACAAGATGGGAACGAGGGAGGGACAGAGGAAAGTGAGGCAGGAGAGGGATAAAGAGAGAAAGAGAGAAAGAGACTCCTCCCCCCACACAGAGAGAGAGAGAGAGAGAGACAGAGACAGAGACAGAGACAGAGAAACAGAGAGACAGAGAGAGAGAAACTTATCCAAGTTTGCTCTACATCCCAAATTTTCTATTCCTTTCCAATAATCTCATCAAATAATGAATACGTCAGGGAATTTATCCTTATGCAAGTAAGCTCTCACTGTTAGTTGTGAGACTGGGACAATTCGATCTACCAGCCAGAAGACAAGCCTTTAACACATGAACCCAGTGGGGACACTTTACACCCAAACTTTAACATATAAGATACACTGTGAGGTATGCATCCAAATAGAATAGAGTCCCAAAAAAACATTACATGCAGTAGAGACAAATCCCAGTGCCCTTATCATTGGCTTCTCAGTCTGCCCAAATTGTCAGCCACATTCCGAGGATCCAGTTTGATCCCATGTTCGTTCAGTCCCAGTCCAACTGGATTTGGTGAGCTCCCATTAGCTCAGGCACATTGTCTCAGTGGGTGATAGAGAGGGGAGGGCTTTGGACTTTCCATAGCGTAGGGTACTCTGCCCTATCTTAGGACTGGACAGGACATGGGGGACAGAGAAGGGGGTAAAGGGAAAAAAGAGGGAGGAGAGGAGGAAGTGGAAATTTTGAATGGTATTATTTATAAAGTAATAAAACGTTATTAGAAAAAAAGACACACTGTGAGGGGGTAGCAGAACAGTAGCAGTTCAACAGATAGGAAAGACTAAATCAGACCTGTAATTCTACAATTTCTGGATAAATATCACTTTCAACGCTCTTTAACTTGACACCAACTGATAAAATATACTAAAATACATATCTACCATTTATCAGGTGCTTATTAAGTGACTATGTTATTACTACTGTTCAGTAATCATGAGATCATATTTAAGCCAGGTTTTAGGTTCAATGTGGTGCATATTTTCTGTGTTCATGTTAAAGTAGAAAAGAAAACTATTTCACAAAACATTAAAGCACCTTCTGCGTATATATGCCAGTCTATAGGCTATACTCTAGGAAAATATCTGTCCAGTCTTTCCCATTCAGGTTGCTTCTATTCAGTTTTGCTGTGCCCAATCCACTGTAATTAAAATTAGAACCCGTTCTTCAAAAATGTGTATTCAGTGTGTGCTTCTGACTGTCAGAGTCAGACACACTGAGGAGCTGCAACAAACTGACCATTTAAAAATATAGGCTCACTTTTTAATTGCCTCAAAATATATTTTTGGTTTTAAAAGAAAATAAAATAAGTACATGGGAAGCTTTAGGTGAACTTTATTAGCTTGTAGATTAGACAAAGATGGAATTGCTACAACATTGTTATCTGAATCTGTAACTGATGTTCGTTGAGGACTCTATATAAAACCCTATGCTTCTGTATTATTGAAATTTGATTCCTCTTCAAACGGATCCAGAAATATAATTCTCTTAGTAAAATATGTCTTAAAATTTTCAAGTCTACAGATTCTTTGAGCAAAAAATGACAAGTGGAGTAGCCAGGAATTTGTAAACACAATACAGAGGCAAAAGATGTAAATATAAGTAACTTCCTTTTCCCACCCCCAGTTCGCAAGCATAATGTTGCAATACAAATTTTTAAAAATAAAGATGAAGACAGATACTTGTCAAGAGTGATAGCATTGCAGAATTCAATTTGACACTTTCTAAATGTGGATAATGCAAACTTGGAAACTTTCCACTGACAATTACATCAAAATGACATACAATTTAGAGAGTGTCATTATTAGAGTTTCTCCAGAGCTGGCTTGTTCCTAATTCTCCTCTTCATAAAGGAATTAAGCTATTTGTAATTTGTTTTACTTGTAAGAGTCCTTTGATTCTTCTTGGATTAATAAGGAGAAAAATAAAATTTCAGAAACAAA
Source organism: Alexandromys fortis (assembly GCF_014885135.2). Taxonomy (NCBI): domain Eukaryota; kingdom Metazoa; phylum Chordata; class Mammalia; order Rodentia; family Cricetidae; genus Alexandromys; species Alexandromys fortis. The sequence goes on from NW_026067917.1 coordinate 12,153,764, forward strand.
ACAGAAGTACTTGGATCCCAAATAGACCAACTAGATTTGTTCCTCTCATCTTCTATAACATTTATGCATTCTCCTACGCCCTTGGGGAGAAAATGTGTACCAAAATGCTCATTGGATAATATTATCCCAATTGATGAGAAGTTAACATGAAGTTAATTTTCAGAAGTGAGCAGTCACCAACAGGAATCTTAAGTGTTATAGACTTAAAGGTTGTAGCACAGTATTTCATGTAGAACATATGTTCAAATTTGCCTTACTTATTTCCCTGTTCCACTGAGCCAGCATCAATTGTCCATGCAAAGGACATATTTCACTTTCGTCAATCTTAATTCTCTCTATAAAGCAAACATCCCAGATAGTGTCTTTGAGGGACTCTCAAACTTTCTCTAAAATTCACATGCCAAGCCACCAGCTGCACTAATTCAGTTTTCTTTTCTTCCAAGCTTCCACAGAACAGGCCACTGAGCTGTGAGCACTCGATGGTTTTTCTAGTCCAAAGTTCAGATACTACTAAAATCCTCTCCCAAACACATGGTCAGGTCTGTCACAACAATATTCTACTCCTGGTGACAATTAATGGCTTAACTAGAATTTCTTGAGATTGAAGTGTTTAGTTTATAGCTTGTCCAACAGCCAAGAAAAACAAACTTTCTAAAGTTGAAGTCAAGGAGGCACATTGACTAGCTGCTTGCTTTACATGGCTTTCTCGGCCTTCCTTCTTATAGCTTCAAATCTACTTACCCAGTTGTGAGACTTCTCTCAGTGAGGTGGGCCCACCAACATCAATCATTAATCAATTGTAGTTTCCTGTGATGATCTCCATTTGTTGAAAACAGAAGTTTCATTTATGAGGGATGGTAGCTTCATTTATCTTTGCTTATAAGGATAAGACTTAGCATATAGTAAGGATTTATGGGAGTCTAAAAAGTGTTATCAGTAGATTCTCTTCTAAGATCCATGACTTCAATAACCCAGAGAAGCTGACTGGTTTTCCAGTACCAAGCATGATTCTCCTGGTGCTGAATGAGCCTTAAGTCTAATTAGACAGTTTTGGTTGCCACCAACGTGTGAGTGTCCCATATTACATCTTTATGTCAGTAATTGTTGTGTTTCATAGGTGTGACAGCTTGGGTAGAACTGTGTTCTTTTCCTCTTTCAGTAGCTTGTTGGTATTTTCTCAAAGCATACAAACTAGAACTCAGAAAAGATGTTGCTGAGCAGATCATCTGAGATCATGTGAGCTCTGTATCCTAAGTATACAGCATCTTCAATAATAGTGGTCCACATGCAGCCCTGATAGGCAACAGAGGGCTATAGCAATAATTTATACTGTTTGTAAGTAAATTGTACTACCCAGACCAACCATTTGGAAGAATGTTTCTGGTGCCTGGACTGGAATTTTGTTAGTCTATGGTTCTTTAAAGATAATTCCAAGTGTCTTAATTTCATTTAAGACATATCCCCATATATACTTACATGTGTATATGTATGTAAACACATACACTTATGTGTATTTTGTAAGGACCAAGTATATATACACACACACACACACACAGAGACAATAATAATCATCAAAAAGTGGTTATTTGGTATTCCTTCATAAACAATAACCCTTGCTTATGTTAAGTCAACATAAAACTGCTTGGCAAACCAATTTTCCACTTTTTCTATTGTTACTGGTTGTTGAGGTATTTCTCTGGAACTCTTACCTCCAAAAAGATTATAAAGGTATTTCTTATAATCCATAAATTTTGTATTAGTATTATTATCATTTAAGCATAATTTAGATATAGATTAAGGTATAATTGAAGTCTGTTTATAATTTCAGTAATACTTATTTAGAATTTCATCTTACTAGTAAATTGATTAGGGATTGTTATTGGAATCTGTTGGGATTGGGTGTTATACTTCTGGAGCCATTTGTTTAATATTATATCCCTACAGTTACCATAGTTTTAGAACATTTCTTTAAAACATATTTTCAAGGTTCTCCTGATTTCTCAAGATGATTTAATTATTCTCTATCATCAATACTTTCTTATATTATTGTAATTATATCTATCTTTTTAAAGGTAGGAATGGGATTTTCATGGTTAGTGAACCAACTGTGTATAAAGTGAGAGAAAATGGTCAGTATAATAACTGAGGGTTCAAATCACCGAACACTGTGCCTCTGTATTTCTTAGAAGCTTTTCAGTTTCTTTCTGTAATGTTTTGTAATTTTCCTTATGAGAATCTTACAGACACATATAAATATCCTTTACATATGGATGACTCTCATATTCTTCTCCTTTTCTTTGTTCATACAGCTCTTCTATCATCTGTAGACTCCTTTGTCTCTAAAGAGACACTTATATGTCTCTCTAAATGTTGTTGACAGGACAGTTCTCTAGTTCCCCCTTCCAGAGACATAATTGTACAGTCATTAACTTCTTTTATCTCTTCTTAGAAGTATACATATGCAAAAATTAATCCATTGTAGAGTGCATATAGAGGATCCCTGACCCTATCTTTTTGAATGATCATATTTGTAGCAGTACCTCCTTGTTTAGGAGAAAACCTTTAAGAAATTTAAAATGCGGTAATTATTTTATTATTGTTATCGTTATGAACAATGATAATATAATTACCGCATTTTTAAAATTTGAGGAAAGTCTTTATTATACTACCATTCTTTTCTTTTAATTATGATAAAACACTGGATGGAGTGTGAATTGATGATAGTCTGGAGTACTGTAGTATGAAATGTGTGTGTGTGTGTGTGTGTGTGTGTGCTTGTAGGTGCATGTGTATTATTTTCTCCTCAGTGTTTGCTTAATAAAATCACCAAGCTGTATTTAATAAATAGTGGTATTATCTGGGTCCCATTCTAGTGACTATGATTTCAGGTATGAGAGAAGGTTTGGGAAGGGCAAATTTTTAGTTTCCTCATTGCCATGTTTAATATTTATTGTTAAACTTAACAGTATTTAGAGTCAGTTATGATGCAAGGCTTGGAGAATGTCTGGAGAGAATTTTCTTCTTTGGGCAAATTTAAGTGGAAAGGGGCACCTAAATATGAATAGTGTATTTCGTGGCCTAGTCATCTGAAATGTATAAATGAGGAGAAAGCTAGCTCAGCACCAACATTCATTCTTTTATTTCTAGAAGTTAGGTGCAATGTGCTGATGAGCTGATGCCCACTCCTAAAAGAATGCTTTCCTTGCCTTGATGGATTGTGAAACCAAAATATACTTCCCTTTCTTCCTTAAAGTTTAATGTAAGATCCTTTGACAGAGCAAATAATTAATACAGAAAACAGGTACCATGAAGTCAGGGGAGTTACTGTGATTAATTTGTTGTTTGTAGGTTTCTGGAACTTATTTAAGGAACCAGTATGGAAGGGTTTGCAGTTGTCTTGAGAAGCCTGAGAATTACGTAATCAGAAACTAGTGGTTGTTATCTTTGGAGTCTGGAAAACCAGAAAACACAGAGTCAGAACAGTGAAGGCCCAACTCCTAAGCTGTCAAAGAACATTTCTTTTTATTGGAAAATGGAATATAGGCCTTTTGATTTATGTTCCGGGCAAAAAAAAAATGAACTTACTCTTCTTTGTCCTGAACTAATTGAGACTTAATTCAAAAGTGATGTAAAGTGAAAGAAATCTCTAATCCCTGAGGGCACTCAAACCTTGACATGACTGCTGGCTGTATTCTCATTCACAGTGAAAGGGACAAGAAAGATATAGAAGTATTGATGTTGGGTAAGAAAAGGAATGCAAGCTACTGAAAAATTGCAGGCCTGATGGGGCAGAACAAACACTTGCAATTGTTATAAAATGATTAGGACTCTTGTAGTTTTTGTCTAGGGCTGAAGTCTCGGGTGCTTTATCCTTAATGTTCTTGTTGAGGTAGCCAAACAGGTGGAACTGTAGGCAAATAAGGAATTCTGAGAGTAGCTGTGGAAGAAGTGAACTTCCAATGGCAAAGGAACTCCAATTGATTATCCAATACCAAATGACCAACCCTGAAAAAATATACAAAGTTTATAGTTAGTATATGTGGAGTATATGCATTGTACTAAATGAGCTGTATAGGATAGATAGATTAGATAGATAGATAGATAGATAGATAGATAGATAGATAGATGATAGATAGATATAGATAGAGAGATAGATAAAGAGATATAGATACAGATATAGATATAAATATAGATATATTGTGGGTGTGCGTGCAACAACAATTAAAAAAAAAGCTCATAAACTTAAAAAGTCCCAAGGTGGAAGTAACATTGCAGGGATTGGAGGGAGAAAAAGGAAGGGGAAATGAGGAAATGGTGTAATTATATTATAATCATAAAATACCCAAATGCTAAAATTACCAAGACAAATGGAAATTTGTATTTTAACATCAAAAGAAATTAAAATGCTTTAGATATTTGTATCAGAAAGAGAGAGGTGATGGCAGGAAGAAGTGGAGGGGAGAGGAGAAGAGGGTAAGGGAGGAAAGAGGAAGAGAGTGCTCAAATGTGAAATTTAAATGAAATGTAAAAATAAACAAACAAACAAAACCCCATAGACTGGGGATTCTGCTCTAAGTACTGTTCCTCACCAGATACCTAGAGGAATGTTTCCCAGGCAGCAAAACACAAGACTGATGGAACTAATGGAACAGACCTTCTGGGTCTTGAAGGAACACTTGGCACAACATCCAAAAGGTACTCATGTTGTAAGAATGAAGATGCAAATGAAAGGAGAGCATGGAGGCTTACGCATGGTTTCCTGTTGCGGTTATACAGTGTGTTGTGGGCTGTGGGAGCCTGAATAAACACCATAGTGTGGAACTGCAAAGCTGTAGCCTAAAATACAGAAAAGAGCCCAGGATACTGAAAACGCTAGGAGTTTAGGATATATGAGATAACCTGGTTCTATGAAGTACGACTGATGAAAGAAAGAGACAGAAAGAGAGAACAGGGAGACACAGAGAGGCAGAGACTGAGATACAGAGATGTTGAGAGACAAAGAGAATGGGAGAATGACAGAATGACACAATTAGGGAATGACAGCAGGAGAATGTGTGTCAGATCCAGCACAAACAGATGTACCTACCCACAACAGTCTGATTCCATCACTAGGCCCATCTGCAACACGTGCAGCTGCAGCTGGCTTTTTCCCTCTCAGATTAGGCTGTCCCGTGATCTGGCTTTTTCTTGCTGTGTTACCAATATTCCCTTTAAGGATGGAAAGTTACTGTGTGCTGTTGTGTATCAGATCTTTCTAACATGCCTTTGGTTTTATAAGGGTCACAGTTAAAAGATTACTTGATTTGCAGAAGAGCTTTTTGAGGTTGGATTTAAAAAAAAATTCACTCACAAAGATTATTAGGACTTTCAACATTAGACTGAATATATTTTGTAAGATAGGATGGCCATGTACGTATGGAGACAAGAAAGTTTAATAATGATGTGTTTAAGAAAGGGTTTGTGATTTTAATATTTATTTAAATTTGAAAAGATCTAAAGTTATTTAAGATACAAACCTTTGGGCTTGTCTGTGTGGGATTTTCTAGAATGGCTTAATGGAAATTCAAACAATCACCCTTTTTATGAGGGATGTCATTCCATGGTCTGTGATTCTAAAATGCATACAAAGGCGAAGGCTATCACCAAACACCATCATCTACTGCTTTCTGCTTCCTACCTACACATTCATTGTGATCAGATGTCTCATGTCTCACCTACATTACCATCCCTATCATGGATTATACCCTCATACAGTTTGTCAAGCAAACCTTCCTTTCATTACAGAAGTTGCTTTTATAATATGCCTTATCACGCCAATAATAAATTAGAGAAATATAACTAGTATACCTGGCACATATACATGTGCGCTGTAGTACATCCCATCGCGGGATAATTTAAATGTTCTACAAGGCTACATAGTTGTGTTTACATAATTTTCATGTAATCTCATAGCTAAAATTAAGTAATTTGTAAACAAAATTTATATAGTTTTACATAAACCAGTTCATCTTTCCCAATATAATTTTTGCATGCCTTCAGTGGAAATTTCACTGAGATATATCTTTGTAAATTAATCTCAAATAATAATCCTGATAAAATAAATTTCAAATTCTTTTGAGAAACTCAGAAATCACTAATGTACCTTAGAATTAGGCTAATTTCATATTCTCATCATCAATAATGGTCCTTCCTGGAATTGAAGAAAGAAATTTAGGCAGGGCAGTGGTGGCACACGCCTTTAATCCCAGCACTCGGGAGGCAGAGGCAGGCAGATCTCTGTGAGTTTGAGGCCAGCCCCGTCTAGAAGAGCTAGTTCCAGGACAGGAACGACAAAGCTATGGAGAAACCCTGTCTCGAAAATTAAAAAAAAAAAAAAAAAAAGAAAGAAAGAAAGAAAGAAATTTAGGTAACGTTGCAATTTTTCCTTCTGATTCTGATCTTTTCTAAATTTACATGCATTTTCAAAACATCACCTAAAATAATTTAAACAATGTATGTTAAGAGTCAAATAAAATTAATGTTTATCTAGGGCTGCATTCTAGAAGAGTTTTTTATTGACAAAAAAATAATTTGGCTGAATCGTTGAGTACCAAGTTTCAATTTTTAGTCATTAATTAAATCCCAATATTAGTTGTTTATTTCACTATCAACTAATGTTAGTATTATACTGTATTGATATTCTTCAGATTATAAATTAATCTTTAAATAAATAAACTATGAAAAACATAATATAAAACACCAAGTATAGTTCCTACTGCTGGCATAGGTTAACTTCTGAGTAATCATTAGAAGTCAGGCAGGAAGGGTAGGAAGGAAATATAGGCAGTCTTTTTTTTTTTTTTTTTCAGAAGAGAATTGCATTTAAATTCTGTCACGAGATTTCCTTCTGTACACTGCTTCAGAGCACTAGCTTAATACAAACTCCTGTTTCGTTATTGAGCTCCTCTGTAAGATTGAAGAAATTACTTAAACTTTCTGATGTTTATGTTTCTCCTTTATTTAAATAAATGCAATAATCCTTCATTAAGATATAATGGGAATTGAGAGTGATTGTGTTTATTAAAATGCCTAGCTAGGAGCTGGGCTGAATTCAGAACAGATATTTACTATTTAATTTTCTAAATTATGCCTAAATCACTTTGCTTTTCATTATCAATTGGAGTTAAAAGTTTACACTGTGCACTTTTGGAATACAGAGTAGCAACCATCACCAAGTAACTACTGTTACTTCCAGTTCACTTATTTTAATAGTCTGAGAAATGTAAGATTCCCTGTCCAACTCAGATGTGGCTATGCAACTCTGTTCTTCATGGCTATGACACAATATCACTCATTAATCACATAAAAGACAGAAAAAAGATTCAGTATGCAGTCCTATAGCTTCTAGACCCAAGAGTTCTTTATGTAAGAACATAAAGGAAGAATTTAAAGGAATAAAGCAAGCTGCTCACCTCCTCTTGTACAGAGACCCACTCAGGGAAGGTGCTGAGGACAAAATATACTTTTTAGAATTGTATTGACCAATTCACTCCAAAAAGAACCCAATTCCTAACAACCATTTAGCTACAGCCACTGCCGATGATAAGTTTGGCATTCTCAAGGACACAATCACATGGCAATAGTTACACCAGCTGGGGCCCCAAGCTTTCAGTTTGTGAACCTTTTGAGGAACACATCATACCCCAAATTTAACTATGTCTGAGAAGTTGATCTGCATGTATAAAAGAAAAATATTCATAAACTGGGGTTTCAGTTTACAATTTTGTTATTGAATTAGTATCTTGACCCTTAAGAACATATGTAGTCAGTCTAAGCCACTGATCAAGGGCAGTATTATCACCACACAGTTCATTAGAAATGTGAGTTCAATCCCCATTAACAGGGGAAAGCAACCCAATCCTGCTAAATCATAACCAACATTAGATGCAATTCTAAGTGATTCTCCAAAGAGAAGTGAAAGTTTAAAGTTCATGTTGTCTATAGTTAGATTGACACTAGAGAAGCGTAGAAACTCTCACTTCAGTACATGTTTCTATTGCTTAATTTTTCATATTGATTTGATCTGAACTTACATATAGTACCAAATCAGGAGTAAAAGTAGATATTTTATAGTATTTGGCATGCCATTCACTAGTACTGAAAATTCATGAGAGTCCTAAACTTGAAAGAGTTTCTGTTGATTTAATATACAATCAAAGCCTTGTTAATAATTCTCCTTAGACTTCAGGGAATTATATGAAGATTTGTGTAGAATGAAATCTTTTCAATATTTCTGCTTTGCACACATACTAAGAGGCATTGATATAAGTTGAGCATCCCATTTGAAAGACTAAGTTCTGAAATGGTTCAGTCCTTAAAAGATTATGAGCATGACTTTGTTGCCAAGAGAAGAGAACTTCACACTTAATAATATGTGATAGACTCGGGTCACAACATAGGAACATTGAAAAGGTTTTATAAAATCTTGTTTTGCAAAAAAAGATATCAATATATGTTTTATTTATATATTATATATTTACTACATTTATATGCTATATATACAGACTCAGGTCACAGCATGGGAGCATTGAAGAAGTTGTATAAAATCTTGTTTATATATAATATATAAATATAGATGTGATATTTTATTAATATATGGCATATATTACTATATGGTATATACTATACATTTATACGGTATATATTGTCAATATTATATGATATATTATCTAAAATAAATGAATTGTATTTTCCTTTGGTAGTCATCCAAGAAATACTCCATCATGTTTACATGGGTGTAAAAATCTGAAAATTATGGAACCATAAAATGCTTCCTATCCTAAACTGTTTGAATAATGCACATCTAACCTACATAATATACAATTTATGAGTGAACCATAGCCAGGACTGACCAATAACATGAAACTAGCAGCAGGGAAAATATGAAACATTGATGAGCAGATTGTTATACATGGAGAACATGTATTTATAAGCGCTTTGTGAAACAGGACAACATAAACGCTCAGTGATATTACAATAATTTATTTTGTTTCTATGCGTAGAAGCAGAAAGAGAAGTATAGTTTGGGACAATTTTGACAATACTACTGCACACATCACTTGTTGGTTTAATTGCTTTTTAATTCTCCAATGATAATATGGAACAAGTGCAAAGGGCCACGTGGACTCAAAACTTGAGTTCATTTTCCATTCATTGGAATGCTTCTCAGTCAGTAACTGAATAGAAGTTCCTGAGATGTGATATGCCATGCAACGACATAGCAGTTAGGCTATTGTAAGGATGTCATAATGGAAGCCAACCATGTAAACTCAGGTTCATTCATTACAGATAAAAAGACTTGTGGACCTCATGAATTCCAGTGTAAGAACAACAACTGTATACCAGATCACTGGCGGTGCGATAGCCAGAATGATTGCAGCGATAATTCTGATGAAGAAAACTGCAGTAAGTAAATTTTGCCTCGTGACCTTACATGCCAGACATTCCATTCAATGAACAAGCAGGACAGCATTTTTTTTTTTATTTCTTTTAAAGCAAAATTTGGACCCCTCTGTCCCGACGTTCACTTTTTTTATACATATATTCACATTTGGACAGAATATGCAGAATAAATTGGCCTGATTCTTAAAGGGTAAAATGATTGGGCTTCTTACTCTGGGAGTTATTTTCTTTCTGCTTGCAGAATTGGTAGAAGAGTATCAGGAGGTTTAATACTGCCCATTAGTATGCAATGAAGAAAGCCCTTGATGCAAGTTCATACAAGGAGCTGACTGATGTGCAGACAGCACAACACATATCATTTTTAACGGATGATATTCATTCCATTTCTGCTTCAATCCGTTCACACTACAAATTCACCCATGAGCATCTTTCAGTGAGTTATCATTTATCCTCTCTGGAGTAGTGAACACCATCTGCATTCAAGATGCTTTTCTCAGAAAATAGAATAACACTGATGGCGACTGCCTGCTGAACTTTTATACAATAAATTTGAAAGCAATAATTATCCAATATTATATTTTATCACTAAGACAGAGTATCTGTGTTTAAGCATTATTCCTCAGTAAAATTCTTATCACTGCTTTTATGTATAAGTAAAAAGAGATATCACCATGATTAAAATGAGAAAATAACCAAATTATATTTGTTAAGTATCTATATTTTGCTCCTTCCTAAAACGTTTTGATGCAGGTGGATATCAGTAATATTATCTGTTAAGAGCAATCATTCCCAGAAGACAATGACATAATCTACCCAGCAATACATTATATAAAGGCATGCATGTGGTGGAGTGAATCATTTAGATATTCATCCTGCACAACTTGTGTTAATGTCTCAAACAATTTTTGGGGAAGTGACACCTGTGACTGACAAACAAATTATTGGGGATATCTGACTGTGGCAGCACATGGCGAGCTCTCACTTTTGTATCCATAATCCTAATGGGTCATTGTTTACAAATGTAAAGAATATTGCATGGACTTAGGAAACTGTTAGACTCATTTCATCGACAGTTAAAACCACCTTTATATAACGGGTTCTCAAATAATTCCAGTAACTAACATTAAAATTAGACGGATATATGATATCAATAAAAAAATAAATTTAAAGTACAAGAATTTACATACTTGATCATCAGATGCTTCTTAGATATTGTGGATGTGCTTCATCTTAATCATATAGATGGCAAAGACTCCATTTTGAAGGATACAGAGGACAACAGGCTAGGTGAGAAGAAACCTTGGAAACATTTCTCCCTTCTTTCCTCCACTCTTCTTGCATTCCCCTCTTTCCTATATGTTTACAGAGATTGAATCATGGGATGTAAGTGTCCTAGGTCAATCTGCAATGTTTTATTTTTATTTTAGGGCAGAATTTGATAATTGACCAAATCCGGCCCTAAACTCATTGCATTGCCCAAGCAGCCCTTGGATTTGTGAACTTCCTGCATCCCCATCTAGTGTACCTTGCATGATAATCTTGCTCCACCAGGCCCAGCTAAGGTAGACTTTTGTTCACTGAATTGTTGAAATTGTACAAGAGATTGCATTACTACTTCAATACAAAAAAGAAGAGAAGAATGAGAGTTAACACAGCTTGTCTCTAAATCAACTGGGATTCCCAATGTGGATGAGTGTTGTTGTTCAGACTTGGAGAAGTCAGCCAGTGACCAAAGAACTATTCAGACTTCACTAATCACTAAAAACATATCTATTAGAAAGACGAAAGGAAAATGTCCATTTAAAATAGACAATTACATGAGCTCATAGTAGCATATTTATTCTGAGCTTACTGAATAAGACAAGGAATATTGACATTTTAAAGGATAAATAACATTGTATAAGAATGAATTAATTATAGTTGGGACAAAGAAAAGGAAAAAGATATGCAAGATGAGAATACATGTCAAGACAAGTATTACAGTAGGTTATCATGTTAAATGCATAATGTGTATGAAAATAAAGAGGTCTATACTTGCAGACATAGTTTTTAAGTTTGGGTGTTTGAAAATTCTACTTTGAAAGAAACAGAAGCGAATAAAACATTTAAGCATTGCAAACACTAGCAGTTCTAAAGAATCAAAAGTTTTGTATATAGACAAGCTACCTGTAGTTTATTTGAATTTCTAGAGACTTAGCATTGAATCTATATCAAACTATTTATGGTATATACTATACAAGAAATGGAACAATTCTAAATTACTGACACCCATATTAATATAACTTTTGCTGAACATAGAGTAACTGATACTCAGTAGAGAATCTGGAGATTGCATATCTATGCTATGCTATGAAGTGTGTGGTTCGGAAAGTCAATTTTCTTCTTGAACTTCACTGTCTTCTTTTCATCAAGGATGGTTTTAATTACAGTTTCCAATGCTGAGACTGTGCTTTTGCCTCCCTTAATATTGAAGAAAGTAGCCATTTTGTGTGGTGCCCTGCCCCCATGCTTCATCGTTAACTTTGAAATCCAGGAATCTTCCCAGACAAAAGAAATGGACCCGTAGAAGCTTCTTGGTGGGCAATGTGCCTGGGCAGATTTACAGAAAACATTGTAAAAAGTTCATGTGCTGGGTTCCTATCCACACTTGGGATAGGATTACAGTTTATATGATGGGAGAATGGGAACAATAGTTTAGTTATTCTATAGGAAAGATGGCGTTCAGACTTTCTTTACAAATCGGTTATCAGACAGGGACATTCTCCCCACTGCTGAAGTTCTAATATCCACTGGTATCAATTTGAAAACTGTTCTTCTACTTTATTGGAAAGGTTTAAAGATTTCTTAAGCAATTGGAATTTTAAAAGTAACTGATTTAAATTCACTTGGAAAACTTTTGTTTTCAGTTATCTTAAGATAAGTAAATGTTATTTGCCATATAACTGAGGTTTAGAAACATATTACACACCCCATTCCTCAATGACACATGTATGTATGAGGAGGTACCATTGTTTCTGTACAGAGATATATGTGCTGGCATATTTTAGTGCAAGGCAAAAATTACTCAGAATTTCCATTGTTAATTAAGATATTTTCATAGCAAATAGCAGTCTCTCTTCTTTACTACAGCAACAAATCTAATGATTTAGGACAAAGACTTTATGAAACAAATTGACTGTATAACTACCAAGCAAATGCCTCCAGCAGATAGTATCATCTATTTACAATCTTATGTCAACAATTTACAACTCTCCATACAGCAAAATATGTCAAAGCCTATGAAGCCAATTTAGCACAGAGGAAATACGTTTGCTTTGAAATAGAGTAAACACAAGCTATAACAGAAGCAGAAGGAATCCTGCTCACTACAAGCACATATATGTGAATGTTCCTGTGTAGTTTTTAAGCATTTATCTTATGTTATAACTGTACTTTCTATCTCTATTTTTAAAATTAAAATTCTTTTGTTAGCCATCATTGCTAAAAAGTGCACATATAGCATCATCATTTCTCTTTTTCTTAGAATAAAGCTCTTTGTGTTTACAAAGTCCAATACAATATTATAACTTTTGTGTAGGGTGACGATGAAAACAATTAAGTAAAATAGAGATAGGCATGTGTCAAGCAAAAGAAATTCAGCTACCTACTCTCCTGTGATCATTTCTGCAGTCTGTAGAAAGCAATGTCAACTACACAAGTCTTGGCTATGTAGCTGCATTGGTTCAACTGAATACTAGTTCTTTCGAATACTTTGCCATTGAGAGTAAAGTTAGAATTCTCTCTATGCCTAAGTTTACTCAGTTACATGGAGAAAAGTATGCAAATGCATTATACAGTTGCTTTGAGGTTTGAGCAGTACGGTAGTGCAAGTACTCAGCAATAAATTTACATAATGTCTAATGGCAATTAGATAATTAATGCTTGGCAGTTATTGCTTTTATTAGTGTCAACAGAGTTATTTTCAGAAAAGGGAATATATATTTATTTATACGCAAACACACACACTCACACATACACGGAATAAAAACAAGAAAAAGCGCTGCTACTATAATGCCCACTGAACACAGAATCAGGGAGTCCTGTTGGAAACTGTCCATTATGGCCTGAAAATATAATTTAGCAATTAAGAGCACTGACTGCTCGTCCAGAGGACAAAGTTTCAATTCCAAGGACCCGCATGACAGCTCACAACTCTCTGTGACTAAACAACAATGCACAAAAAATAAAACAAAACAATCAAAANTTAAGAAAAACTTTTGCTTTGAAAGCAAGGTAGCTTATGATTTGCTATACTCGAAAGTTGGACTCCCAGTTGGACTCGAACTTGGAATTGTAGGTGTAAACTATTAGGCCCAATCAGTTACTTGTTCTCATTCTTCTAAATCATATTTTGTTTATAGACTAAGGTCATTTACTAAGACATGGTCAATTCTAAAGCTGAAAAAAGAACTCTCTGATACATATGACATTTCCATAGTTCTTCAAAGTTCCCATTTACTAAAATGTAAAAGTTATGACGCCAGCCAAGCCCTGCTAATGCTCAGAGACTGAATAGCTCATAGACAGTGTTGTCTAATACAAGACTGTGTTATGGAACAGCTCAAGCAGAGATATTTCTAACAGAAGACTGAGTTTCTCACCATCATTATGTAGAGCATACATCTCTATGTATGTGTTCCTTAGGCTAGAATCTATTACTTATTCCTCTTTCATGTGGACAAAGAAATTATTGCATGGGCCACAGATGCAAAGACAATGAGTGGAAAAATAGTTAAAATATACTTATTCATATAATGCCTGAAAGTGAATTTATGTAATTAAACAATAAGTTAAAACAAAGAAATAAAGCATTTTAAGAAGACAATTAATGATTAGAAAAAACAGAAGCTGATTTTTCTCATCCAAGACTCCAGACTGGAGAAGGGTGATCCCAACTGTCTCAATGATCACTTCCAGAAGTCAAGTTCTGAAATCAGACCTCAACATTGTGACAACACACTTTCCACTAAGGCTAAAGTGAAGCCGTTAAGGCATGCTATTTGATTTAAGTCCTATAAAAAATATGTCCAACTACAATTTAATCAATTGTGAGCAAATTTTCAAAATTGACAGGAAAATTATACAGAACAAAAGGTAACAAATACACCAACAAATAGGCTGATTTTGTTGTTGTTGTTGTTTTAGAAAACCTACCTATCCATTCCTAATACTATGTTTATGTTCCTTCTTGTCCTATGAACTCTGGATTTTCCATGACAAAATCAGATAAATAAAATCCCTACCATACATAATTAAAAGTCAGAATCAATGTTTATTCTCCTATCATGTTGTTAAATATAATAATAGATATAGAAAATTAGTAAATGTTTAAATACATTAAATATCTTAAATCTCTAAATAAAAAAGACTGTGGCACATTCTAGCGTATAAATTTTCACATTACATTGTATTTTTAAAATTGTACTTTACTAAGTAATAGAACATCTTTTAAAGCTTTCAAATTTTTCAATGATTTGTTTTAATGACTTTGAAATTAAATTTGAAAATTAGTATATTTTGTTCTATAGCTTCCTTATGAGGTGTTCCCACTAAATGATCTCATTGCCTCTGCTTGCCTAACCTCTTTCTGTTTTTCATTACCTCCTTATGTTGATTAGAATGCAGGTGTTAAAATACAATTTTACTCCATGCTTTTTTTTTTCTATCTTCAGAGCCCCAGACCTGTACAATGAAAGACTTTCTCTGCAGCAACGGGGACTGTGTTTCATCAAGGTTTTGGTGTGATGGAGAGTTTGACTGTGCAGACGGCTCTGATGAGGTAGGGATCTCTGTGAACACGCACAAAAAAAAAAAAAAGGTAAATCAGGTCTTGTACAGGGTTATCATCACTGAATATGATAAGTGTGACCAAGGAGAATTCTGCAGTGCACCCTGCTCTGGATGACCTAAGATAGTTTTAATTTATGTGTTACGCTGCACAGACCTCACAGAATAACTGTGCTACCTCTGACAACTAAATATAGTGTGTTTTCTCTCCACTGTTGAATATCTGTTCAGGGAATAGTATGCATAGAAATTCTCTTCCTGGTGTCCTTGCCATTTGTGGATTTGTTCATAAATTTGCCAGAGTATTTATAGCTCTTACTAATATTTTATGTATTTTAAATATTTTTTCTTCAGTGGCTCCAGTCCTATAAATTTTACTGTGGGGCATCGATTTCGTGGTTTCATGAAATCACGATTTCCTTGGATGATGGCTCACAATCCATTTATTATAAGGCCTATGCTTTAGGTGAAAAAGGAGATAATTTCTCTGGACAACTCTGCTAGTTAGAATTGTGTTTAGATTTCCCTGCTATGTATCACATGACTCCATGCAACTTTAAAACTAATCATACTGAAATGATACCAGCTTTTGGATTATGTCATCTGGGGCAAGTGGAGGAACAATCGCTTTGAAAATTTTTCTTAGTTTTTTTTTTTCATTATGCAAGAGGAAAATAGGGAATGTAAGTAAACAAAGGGGGTGGGAGGTTTTCAGTCCCTTTTGGAAGTCATTGCTGTTTTACTCACATAGTATTGCTATAGATACATATTGCTTCGTCAGCTAAAACATGCATTTGTTACTCATAGAAAGAATTCCATTGAAGTAACTGAAGAGAATCCTTCCTAAAGCATTAGCGGTTTCTGTTTCAGGTCTAACTTCCCTAAGTATCCACTGAGTCCCTTCTGAGAGAGAAACACAACCTGCCTCTACTGTTTATACAACAGTGCACACAATGTATGGCTTTTCCAGCCTACGCCCACCCTTCTAAGGACAGATACATGTATTTCCATGCCATATGGAAAATTTATCCTAATGACAGCTAAGAATGTGGTGTTTGAATGAGATTATGTGTAATTTTTCACCGCAAGAACACAAAAACTTAACCTCAGATTTTGAAAAAGTATCTCAAGAGAAGTTGGAAAATATCCATTTTATTGAAGGACTAGTCATGAATCAAAATCCAAACTCTTTCTTAGGATTCTACAAGGAGACTAGTTTACATCGACGAGCCACATACTCATTTTGCAACTATAACTTAAAAATGTCTTAGACATTCCTAAGTCAGAAAAATATATCTCATGCAACTTACTGATGCCATGCAAGTTTTTGATTTTTATTTTGCTTCACGTACTTCAAACATATTCCTTGAGTCTTATGATTTCTTGTTTTGTGTTATTACTAGATGTTCAAAATATATAAAAAACATCAAAATTCAATTTTAGTGTAAATCTTTTCCAAAATATTATTCATGTCAGAGTAAATATATTTACTAATAACTTTCATCTTATTCACTAAGTTCCTGGGCAAGTACTTTCCTGGTAAAATATATTTCCATTTACTAAGTATCATCAAAGCAATGCTCTAAGGAAATTATTCTTTATTATGGTCTTTCCTTCCAGACAGTGTAGTCCACAGCAAATTCTATTTATTTTTCTTTAAAGCCTACAATAACATTTTATTTAATAAAAGACAGTGAAGCAAATGATCCAAAGGAGAACTTAGCACAACGATAGAAAGGATAGTTGCACAAAGATTATATTACTAGGAAGTAGAAAAGTTAGGAGAATTGTATTTTTATGTATACATACATAGTCAGTGTTGATGTGTTCTTAAACATATCTCCTCAAAACAATACAAAATAAATTTTAAAGCTTGAATTGATTTAATTTAATGTCAATTATATATCTCAGTTGCTTATAGAGAACTATCTTTTAAAATTTTGCTTTATTTGTTTAGGTTTTTTGTATTGTGTTTGGGGAATGATAATAAACACATGCCACAATATAGATAAGATCAGAGAACAACATGAGAGAGTTTATTCGCTGTTTACCCCATGTGGACTATGGGTATGGAGGTTAGGTTGACTGGAAGTAAATACAGAAACAAAATTAAATTTAAAAATAGCAATATGAGATCCTGTTTAATATTTCTATTTTTCTAAACTCTCTACCTCCAAAAACAGTACAACCAAGATAAATCCAGTAGTAAGTGTTCACAGTGATTTGTACAGATCACTTATTAGAAACGGGGCTACTGTGGGGAATGTGTAAGTTTAGATCTGAGAAAAAAATTTCATAACATGGAATGTTAGCAACGTCTTAGCCTGTAAATACACATAAATAAAAGGCTAGTGAGCACAGGGCATAGAGGCAAGCTTGAAAGTTTCTTGAGTGACAACAGGAACCAGTACGGTATCCAAAATGTACGTTACTATGATGGACTGAAACCAAATAAGCACAAAATCCATAATTCATAATAGCACTTAAAAAAATCACAAAAGTCACCTTGGGTTTGCTAAAATATTAATATTGTTCAGAAAATTTAAGTTGTGGCTGGAGAAGTTGTGCCTCAGTAGTTAAAATCACTTGTTTACAAGTTCCTATAAGTACAGCTTCAAGGGAATCTAACTTTCTCTTTTAGTCTTCATAGAAACTGTATAATAAATATGCATATATATACATGTAAGCAAAACATTCATCCACATAAAATTAAAACAAATAAATCTAGAGGGGAAAGGCCAGAAGGACCTGTTAGACGAGGATGAATATATCAAAATAAAATTCTCAAGGAAAAAAATTCTAGAAGAGATAATGGAGCTTAAATTCAGAACGCACGGATATTATTTAAAGAACGAATAGAATATCTAAATAGTAAATAATTTTTCCATAAAACAGAGAATTCAAAGAAGTTTTATATAAGTGTAATCTTACCTATAGTCAATAAGCAGACCTACATTGAAACCTCACTTTACCAAATAATATATTTGATTAACTAAAGATATTTCATGTGGTTTAAATGCCCTAGTGGATTATTATTTGTAAGACACTGTAAATTTGTCAATGTCATTTTCATGTTAAAATATTTTGAAATATATATATATATATATATATATATATTTATACATGTAAATTTTATATTCATATGTACATAAATGTGGGAGAATTAAAGAAATGTTAATTGTGAAGTGTTGATGATTTAAACACTTGTTTCATAAGTATGAATGATATATATATCGAATATATATATGAATTATATATATATTTATATATATATGCTCAATTGTAAGTCACAACCAGGAAAATTCACAACACACAGAAAGCTACAAGCATACACATTTTATGAATGTAGATACAAAAAACTTTGCCATAGCATTTGCAAATAAAATCCAACATCATGGTAAAAGATTATTCACCATAATTATAGGCATGTGATTAATTATAGTCATGCAAGTATTACTCAATATATACAAATCAGTAACAATAATACACTAAGACATAAAATGAAAAAAAAAAACCTTGATGATTTTTATAAGGACAGGAAAAGAAGATAAACTAAATTACAACATCCCTTAATTTTAAACACTGAGTAAATTAAGTATACAATACAGATAACTTAATAATAAAGTCCTCTATAATGAAATCATAGCCTGTTTATGTTCAGAAAAAAAACTGGAAGTGTTTTCTGAGACTTAGTGTTAGAGTAGAAGGTTCACTTTCATTCAACAGCATCTTGAAGTCTTACTTTGTTGGAGATGAATGTTGCCTTTCTGTGCTTTCTAGGTAGTCTTGGTGAACCTGGTACTCTCTACCACAGTACACAGAAATTTACATTAATGGCATTCCTAATGGCACAGAACTCTCCAGTTCTCCAGCATCACTGCTTCCATATGCCTTGTATTTCAAACTATTCTTGAAACATTTAAACTGTCTCAGAGGTAGATCCACTTCTGGTAAAACTTCTTCTCAAAAGCATTCTCTAAAAGATACATGTTTGTTTATCTTGACAATCAATATTTTCTTGTTATTATAGTTTTGAAAATGATATTTTATATTGGTCTTTGTGATCATAATATAAGAAATAATCCCCTTTTTTCATTATCACTTATGAAAGTCTCTGGCAAGTAATAATACTTTAATATTTGGGAAAGTATAGAAAGAAAATGTGAATTGTACTGAAGAAAGTCTAATAAATATCTGTCAGCAAATAAAATTAAAAAATAGGAAAGACAGGTTCCTTCATTAACTAAGGATTAATCTTGAAAGAAGAACAATGATTTACCTCTTTAACCCAGGAATGTCTATAGCTGTGAGCTCCTAAGCCATTTGTAGGAAAGGAAAAAATACAGATTGTGAAAAATAGAAACTTCTATGCAAGAGAAAAATATTAGTCCAAAAAGATGCTTGACCTGTACAGTTTATTCAAACCAATTTTCAAACCATGGAGAGTGAATATCACTCTCGATTATCTCATTCCCCACAAAGATCTGGGAGATTTCCTAAACTATATATATTATCCTCTTTGACTTATAATGAAATCTGTCCGTGAGCAAGCAGAAGTAGCCACAAAGACAGATCATTGCACAGTGATTTAGGAGGAAATACCATAATGAAAAAATTGACTCACAAACAACTAAATGGTAAGAAGATAAGTTCAGAGGAAAAGAGATGAGGCATGAGAAAGAACACTAGGAGAAAGATGGATGACAGTGTGAAGTAGACGTCCCTAGGCTTCTTCTTTGTTTCATATGTGTTCCTCCCTGAATATTCAAACATAGATGAACTATAAGTTAAAAAAAAAAACAACTTGAAACAGCCTTTATGAGTATGATAGAGGTCCTCAAGAAGGAAACAAATAAACAAACAGTGGAAGGAAATGAATAAGAAAATAGAAATAGAATCAATAAAGAAAACCCAAATCAAGGGAAATCTGGAAATGAAAAAAAAATTAGGAACTCAATTTTGAACCACAGAGGCAAGCTTCACCATTATAATAAAACAGATGGAAGAAGGCATCCTGCCACTGAAAACACAATGTGCAGAGATATATTGGTTAAAGGAAAGGAAAAAACAAAATACCCCTAGCACAAAATATCCAAGAAATCTGGGTAAGTGTAAAATAACTAAATCTAAGAATAATAGGAATAAGGGAAATATAAAATGCAGGTCAAAACATAAAATACTCACAACAAAACTCTTAGAATAAATTTTCTTGAAATTAAAGATCTCTAGTAACATACAACAAACATACAGAACACCAAATAGACTGCATAAGAAAAGGAAATACCTTTGGCACATTATAATCAAAACTATAAATGTACCAAACAAAGAAAGGATAGTAAAACCTATAAGGACAAAAAAGACCATGAAACATATAAAAGCAAAAGTATTAGTATTACACTTGAGTACTGAATGGAGACTCTAAGGGACAAAATAGCTTCGACAGATGTGTAACAGACTTTAATGCCAGCTCAGATTATTATGCCCAACAAACTTTCAGGCACAATAGATGAAGAAATTTCATGATCTATCCAAGTTTAAGAAGTATCTATCACAAATCTAGCTTTATAAAAAGTGATAGAAGGTAAAGAATGTAAAGACATTATCTAAAGAAGTTAGCTACGTACAAGGAAAAATAATCTCAGACTAGCTAAATCAAAAGAATGGGAGTACACACAAACACACACCACCACCATCGCCAACAGCAACAAGAAAAACAATAGGAAAAAATTCATTGCAATTTGATAGCTCTCATTCAATGGTGTTATCTTCTTAATAAAAATCCAAAGACAAAGACAATTCATGTGAAAACAAGATCCACCCTTATGTTGCATAAAAAGTAAATAAAAAACTAGAAAAAAATAACCTAATCTAGAATTCTATCAGTCTTCAAGAAGAGTTAATGCCAATACTTCTCCAAAGTTTCTACAGAAAAAAACATATTGGACATTTTCCAACTTATTTATGAGACCACATAAATAAATCTAAATCACATAACAATTCAAGAAAGAAAGCAAATTATAGACCAATTTTCCTTTTGAACATATGTGCAAAAGTTCTCAATAAAATGCTTGCAAACTTAATCAAATTCATGAACACACTGAAAGGATCAACCACCATATTCAAGTAGCCTTCATACCAGAGATTCAGAGATGGCTCAACATACATAATCAATAAACGTAATTTACCCTATAAACAAATTAAAATAAAAACACATGGTCATCTCATTAGATATAGAAAAGTCCTTTGACAAAGTCCAATTCTTTCATAATATAATCATTAGACAGATTATGGATACAGGGGGCATATCTAAATAAAACAAAGTCAGTTTACAGCACGTATATAGCAAATACCAGCTTAAATAAAAAGAAACACAAATTAATTCCACTAATATTAGTGGAGAAGTGAAGAAGGCAATGTTATCCAATCTTTCCACACCTATTCATTATAGTAATTGAAACCTTACCTTGGAAAATAAGACAACTGAAGGAGATCAAGGGGAGAAAAAACTGGAAAGTATCTTTAGTTTTACACATATGATAATATACATAAATTACATGAAATTTCATAAGAATGTGAAATAGCTGATAAACAAACTCAGTAAAGTAGTTGAATAGAAAATTAACTCACACAAATCAGTAGCCTTCTTATATACTAATGACAAATGATCTGAGAAAGAAATCAGGGAAAAACACTTTTCCACAATAGCCTCAGATAATATAAAATATTTTGGAGTATCTCTACCCTAGCAAATGAAATAATTACAAGATAAAAACTTCAAGTCTTTGAAAAAACACATTGCAGAAGATGCCAGAAAATAGGATGATCTTCCATTCTCATTGATCATCGGGATTAACATAGTAAAAATGTTACTAAAAGCAATCTACAGGTTTATCAGGGGTAGATAGATCCTGGTTCCGCTGCCAGGGACTCCTCAGATAGTCCAAGCTTCACCACTGTCTCCCACATATGGAGGTCCTAGTTTGGTCCTGTTGAAGCTCCACAGCTGTCAGTCTTAGCTGATGAGTTTCCACGAGCTTGGTTCAGCTGTCTGTAGATTCTCCATCATGATCTTGACCTCCCTTGCTTATATTCTCTCTCTCTCTCTCTTTGAATGGTTTCCCGGAGCTCACCCTGGTGCTTGGCTATGGATCTCTGCATATAGCTACATCAGTTATTGAATAGTTGGGGTATTCACCAATTTGATTATAGGAGAAGGCCAGTTCGGTCACTCTCTCCACTGTTTCTAGAAGTCTTAGCTGGAGTCATCCTTGTGTATTGTGTATTGGGAATTTTCCTAGCACTAGGTTTCTCCATAACCCCACAGTAGCTCTCTCTACAAAAATTTCTCTTTCATTGTTCTCCTACTCTGCTTCCCCCCTCAATTATCCCATTACCTCATGTTCGCATCTTCCATTTTTCCTCTTTACTGCCCCCAACACATCGCCAGTTTACCTAGGAGATCACACCTAATTCCCCTTCCTAGGGCGATTCATGTGTACCTGTTAGGGCTTTCCTTGTTACCTAGCTTCTCCTGAGCTGTGGATTGAAGTCTAGTTATCCTTTATTTTATGTCTAATAACCACTTATGAAAATAAGAACCTACAGTGTTTGTCTTTTTGCTTGGGTTGCCTTGCTGGGGATAAGAAAGATGGCTCAGTGGTTATGAGCCCTTGTTGCTGTTTCAGAGGTCCTGAGTTCAATTTCCAGAAGCCATATAGTGGATCAAAACTGTTTTGAAATTACACCTGGCAGAATAGCTAAGATCAGCAACAAAACAGTGACATCTCATTCTGGCAAAGATGTAGGGAGTCAGAATTCTTATATTGCTGGTGGAAGTGGGAAATTATACAGCCACTGTATTACTGTAGTGGTTCCTCATGTGTCACTGGCTAAAGGTTTTGACTTCGAGGTTTCATATGCTCAAGTCAGGCCTCTCTCTCTCTTTCTCTCTATGTCTATCTCTCTGTTCTTGCAATTTCATTCTCTTGCTGTAGAACTTAAGAGCTCTACCTCCAGCACTGTCTCTGCTTCTTAGCCATGATAATAAAAGACTAAACCTCTAAACCTGTAAGCCATCCCCAATTAAATAGTTTCCTTTATAAAAGTATTTGAGTGGTGGGACAGTGGTCTATATTCTGTCAATTATGTTTTAAATAAATGCTGATTGGCCAGTAGCCAGGCAGGAAGTATAGGTAAAACAACCAGACCAGAAGCAGAGATGGGTCAATGAGAACAGGAGAATTCTGGGAAGAAGGAAGTTCCTTCTGCAGTTGTGACCCAGCCACAGAAGAAGCAAGATGTGACTTCCCCACTGAATAATTTACCAAGCCATGTTAAGTCTTATTTTGCTAAAAGTAGTTTCAATCCCATAGGTGTTATTCCACAAAGGACAATTCTCTTCGAATTGCATTTGAAAAGTATAATCACCTTCTTTTAAAGATATTAATTTCTTCACACGTCCACAATTTGCAAGTAATTTATTTCTTCACATGTATATTTGCATGTACACATATGTGGAGATGCAATTGATGATCAGAAGAGGGCCCAAGAACAACTGAGGGAAAGGATGCCATGAATTAAAGAGGGTAGAGAAGGGAGGGAGAATATGGAAGGATATGAAGAAAGAAAAGGGAAGTGAAAAATAAAGTAATTATATTTTAACTAAAAAATAAAAATTGAAAAATTGAAAAAATAAGACCGTTCACAGAGAAAACTGAAATTTTTTATCTCTCTGTCATACTCACAGACCAGCAATAAACATATGCTAAGTCTTATGCCGTTCTTGTGGCTTTTAAACCCTTATAAACATTGTTGTCATCTTTTGGCTTTGCAGATATTTTTCTTAAAAAGAATTAATTTAATTATCTCTCTGTTTTATTTGGCAGAAAAATTGTGAAACAAGTTGTTCCAAAGATCAGTTTCAGTGTTCCAATGGTCAATGCCTTTCAGCAAAATGGAAGTGTGATGGGCATGAAGATTGTAAATATGGAGAAGATGAGAAAAACTGTGAGCCAGGTAAATGAGAGTAGAAAATCTAAATTACTGGCTATTTTAAACTTGATTCAATTAAACTTGAATCAAATACTGATTCAAAACCAATATGTTTTGTCCAGAAAACTCTGGCACAGACCCACATTATACTGACTTTTAAAGATCAATTGAAGTATCTGTGAATATGTTCTTTGTGTTCCCTTCCTGTTTTTCAAAGACACTTTGGCAGATAAAATCACTAGTTATGTATGGGATCCAAATGTCAGTCTTGGAATTGGTCTCACTTATCATAAAATGAAATTTGATTTAAATGCAGTATCAAGGTTTTAGTCACAGAAGGTGAGGTTCTGAAACAGATGGCAGCAATTGGATGGGCCAGCTGAGATGCAATGCCTTCTTTTGTATTTATGTCTCATATCAAGTCAAATGAAAATTAGAAGGTCATAGAGGGTATAGAAAAAAAACTTAGTTCATATGTTTCTATTTTTTAAACATGATTCTAAATCATGCTCATTAGACATAAAATGCTTATGAAGATATTTCAGTTATGATTTTTAGAGGAAAACAAATTCAAAAGACCATGCTATCATTTGTGTATCAGCACAAAAGCATAGACTTGGGAGACAAGGGCCTAGAAACAGTTTACTGACTGCCGTGACCTCTGCTCAAGCTATGATTTGTATTGAAAAGGATCACATTTTTCTTTCTGTTTACAGATGTATTCTTAGCCATTGTACCTATCAGATTTGCTAGACAAAACTGTTCTATAAAAAAATTGAAACTCAAGGGAGCCTTTTATACCTTTGCTTAAGCAATTAGACCTCAGAGTGATTCTAAAGTAATTTAGGACACATTATTACCAAATATAAGGTCAAACACCAAAAGTCTCATTAAAAGCCTTGAATCCAAATCCATAGGCAAAATTAAGCTAATACAAATTATATGATAATTAATTGAAACTGGGATATGGTAGTAATTTATCCACTTAACTCTGCTCAAGAATAAGAAAACTGCCCAACAAAGTGGTACACACCTTTACTCTTGGAAACTTGGGAGGCAGAGGCAGGAAGATCTGTAAATTTGAGTCCAGTCAGATGTATAGAATATGTTCCACAATAGCTAGGACTACACAAAGAAAATCTTTCTCAAAAAAAAAAACACTAAATAAGTAATAGAGAAAAAAGTAAAAGAAAGAAAGAATATAAAATCTATAGGACTGGTGTAATACATATACATAAACTTTTTCAAGGCTCAAGGCTACTTAATGTTTTTTTGCATTATGAAAGTAGACTTTTAGTGATAATTTAAAACTGTGAGAAATTCACTTAACTCTTCATGGTCAACAGAAAAGGATCTCAATGATTTTTCTTGTTCATTAAGTCTAGTCCTTACTTCACGTCACAGCCAATTACACCTTTGTAATGTCCCGCCTATAAAAAGAAATAGTGTAAATAACAATTTAAGTGGTCCCTAATGCTAGTTGTTGAACATTTTAAAATAACATAACCTAATTTTAGTCTGCCCATGAATTCATAGTTGCATATGATTGTATATATTTTACCTTTTGTATCAGTCATCATTTTTGCTAATTTAACTTTAGCTTTCTAATTGTTTAGCCTTTCCTGCTTGCTCATCAAGTGAATATATGTGCGCCAATGGAGGATGTCTGACAGCATCTTTAAAATGTAATGGCGAACCTGACTGTGCTGATGGTTCAGATGAGGTAAAGTAAAACTATCATTTGATTCAAGTTTTGAATTACTTGAACTGGGGTTAAAAAAAAAACAAATGCAAGAAAAATAAGCAGAAGTTTGACTATCAGAACTATCTGAAAATTTTTTTTAATTGAGAAAAGGAAAGAAAAAAGTTTCCGCCTCCTCCCAGCCTCCCATTTCCC
>NW_026067917.1:12180148-12185070 GCF_014885135.2 Alexandromys fortis
CCCACTGTCTCAGTGGGTGGGTGCACCCCTCGTGGTCCTGACATCCTTGCTCGTGTTCTCCCTCCATCTGCTCCTCATTGGGACCTTGGAAGCTCAGTCCGGTGCTCCAGTGTGGGTCTCTGTCTCTATCTCCATCCATCACCAGATGAAGGTTCTATGGTGATATGGAAGATATTCGTCAGTATTGCTATAGGATAGGGTCATTTCAGGTTCCTTATCTTCAGCTGAAATTTTATATAGCTATATGTTTTATGGGTATATAATTTTTTACAGAAAATAGAAGGCTATTCATTCTGTCTGTATCTTAAAGCACATTGCTGCTTGTAGAGGCTGTGTTCATTAAGACAAACTAAGTTAAATCTCACTCTATACCAGACATCTACTATTGTGAATTTCCTAGTCATTCCATCAACATTAATGAAGACCACTATTTTCCCACTGTGTTTGAGCAGATGGACTGTGTTATAGAATGTAAGGAAGATCAGTTTCGTTGCAAAAATAAAGCATACTGTATTCCAATTCGATGGCTGTGTGATGGAATTTATGACTGCGTGGATGGCAGCGATGAAGAGAACTGTGGCAGAGGTAAGGTGCCAGTGGTGGTGATTGTGTGTCTGTCTATATGTGTCTTCATAAATGAGAGAATGGAAGAAATGTTGTGGGATAGTATCTACAGAACAGGCAAATGAAAGGATCTATGAATAATTATTTTAGTTCTTTCTGCTTCCATTCCATTCTCCCTTTAGTAAATAAGAAAAAATCCGCAAAATTTTGAAGCAGGATGTAAGCCCAAACTATGCATGCACAATGGGAGAAAACTCATTCAGATGTAAGAGTTTATATAGAGTACTGGATGGCAGGCTTTCTCCAGACTAGACGTAAGTTCAGTGCTAAAACGTGAGCTACAGAGGACACAGCATCTGGGTGGGAGATTGGATGACAACCAGTATTCGAAGAGGCTACAGCCTCTGTAGAGTCAAGACATAGCCTATGTAGAGAAATGATGAGTGTTTAAGAAAACAGGACACAGCATCTGTAAAGAGAGGAAACAACATTCATACAAGACATGCTTCTAGAGGCATGACTGCTCACATGTTCTCCAGGTTCTACATCTGCCTTGCTTCTATGTGACTTTTCTTACTCTGACAGAGTGGAAGGACCACGTGGCTTATTGGATTGTACCGAGTTGTCACCTATGTGATATGTAACTTGTAATTTGTGCCCGACATTTTCTTCTTGTCATGTTGTTGAGACGATGGCTTGTACTTTTTTCACCCTGGAAGATGATTTACAATTTTAGTATAAATTTTTTATAGCTGTTTGAATAGCATTTTTGAAACTGTTTTCTTGTACATCATGACATTAAAAACAGCCAGCTGTTGTTGTAAATTAATGAGGATTAAAAAGAAATTATGTCCTGAAACTTAAAGTGAACACAGGTTGCAGAACTTTTAGTTTTGTATAATTTTTTTTGTCTGTTTGTTTATATGGAAGCTGTTGTAACTGTATCACAGCTTTTTCCCAATGAATTCTACCTTTCAACACCTTAAATTTTATTCAAAGACATGATACCACCCTAGGCTTCCAAACGTAATTTAAAAGTGTTGGCAATTTTAGTGTTTAATTTTATCTGAGGAAGTAACTTTGATATTGATAAATGTTTCTCAGATCTTGAGATTTTAGATTTCAGAAAGCTAAAATAAGCCTACCTTTTATTATAATTGATGTCCTGTCACCTTGAAGTGGGACACTTCCACTAACAAATGATATCCTGGAAACCAAGGAAAGTGTGTATGTGTGCATGTGTGTGTGTAAGATGGATCAATGCATCAAGGACAAGAGGATAAGAGCAGCAAAGGATCTGAATACTGATACCTAAGAGTCTATAAAGCCCAAATGGGTGCATGTCTGCAATACCGGTGTTGGTAGCATAGAGATAACAAACTCTCAGGAGCTTGTGACACATGCATTCCAGTCATGATGGTGAATTACATACCCAGTGAGAGTCTCTTACTCAAAGGGCTAACTATGAAGCAGCAGTGGAAGATATCAAGCTCACTTTAGGCTTTAATCTTATATGTAATTGAACACACACACAAGGTTAAGGTTCAGAATAACACATTTTTCTAATGACTCAGATTTGGTTGGTTAGTATACAAGAATAATGTTCCATACCTGATGGAATTAACCGCAGCACTTGTATTTTAAAAGATAGAGTCTATGATCCTGAAAACCTGATGTTTATTGTAGTTTGAACTTTCATTCTTGGTTCTGCTTGTTCTGGCATTTGTCAAACAAAAAGATTGAAAGTATTCTTTTAGAAAACTCAGGTTCAAAGTATGTAACCTATTTTTATGATTTGTAACATTTTATTCCATATCAAAACTTCTGTCGACCCAAAACCATAGGACAACTATGAATGGCTACCTCCTGTGTGGTCCAATTGATCAGTTTTCTTGTGAAGCTGGGTGAAGCTCTGAGCATCATAGTTATAATTCAGATTCTTCATTGCCAAGCATGTATTATATTTTCTACTTTGCTGTTAATAGTCTAGTGAATTGATCACAAATATACCTAAGCAACTGAAATGTTAATCTAGCCAATATCTTTAAATTACACATTTTCTGTTGCTTCTTTGTACTTCATGTCATTTGAGAATTAAGCATTGTAATGAACGCAGGATGCCAAAAGTCTTATGATGCATTGTTTGAAATATGAATTCATTTTGGTACAGTCTGAATTCATTAGTAGGCTATCACAAAAACCTTTAGCTTACTGTTACAAATATAATTTAATTTCTTTTTCTGTTCTTAATAAAAAAGGAGTGCTATTTACAGCTCTCTCTGAGCATATATAAATAAAATGAAATCTAACTCAATAGCTTAGGGAGATAACCTTTCCTTTTAACAACACAGATAAACTACAAATAGAATTTTTTAAAGGTAAAATATGTCAGAGTTCATAAACATTACTGAATTTAATTTGTTGTAAAATAGAGCATGCAATGAGATTAGTAATTTAAAACCATTCTTATCAAACAATTTGACTATAGTACATAATCTACAGATTTTGATTTGGAATTAAAGCAATGCATACTTAAACTCCTATTCATGTTATCTGTTTGTCTGTCTGTCTCTTTTTCTCTGTGTGTCTCTTCTTCCCTCTCTCACTCCCTTCTTCATTCCTCCTACTTTTTCCTTTTGGAAAACAGTCTATCTAGGTAGTTATATTACCTGGTATTGTCCCCAGGATTAAGTACTATTGCTTCGGTCATTCAAGTGCTAGAATTAAGGCATATACCACTACACAAAGAATGTGTTTAGATTCCTTTCAGTAGGAAAGTCACATGTATTTTCCTTTGTATTGTTTTCAGAGAAAACTTTATATGGTTATATATTAGGTTGTATGATTTTTGATAATTGAGATTACTTTTAGATTGCAATAATTTAGAGTTTAGTGTTACAGACACTTGAAGTAAAGTAGCATTTTAGAAATCTCTATAAGAATTGGAAGCCTTACACTGTGAATATCAATCAGTCCACTCTCTGATGCATTGGACACCTGCCCTTTTATGTGTCTCAGACTTCTGTGGATTTAAAAGATGGCAATGTAAGCTAAACAGGTTCCGCTTTTGAAATTTTGCAGAATTTCCTAGCCACTGCTTTAAATGTCACTCAAATTTCAGAGCAATATATCTGAAACTTTCTTCCTGTAAGCATGTCTACAACAGATCATAGCAGGCTGTTTTTAAAGTCAATTATGTGAAATTTTCCAAGTTCCTATCACACACTGAACTTGTGTTGTAACTCACAACAGGCATAAAAATCATAATCATTTCCTACTAGGAAAATAATCCTATTTGTTCACCTTAATTCCGAATTTATATCTCTGTGTTGTTTTATTTGGAAGTGCTTGTGAATATGGGTTCATAAGTTATTTTATTTTGCTTTTTTCATAGATGAAGATATTGATGTGAAATTAATAAGTTGTCCAGAGAAGCATAGAAACCCAGAGTGCCCAATAACCACAGAAATATGTTCTGTGTTTCTTATCTGTCCAGAGAATCAAAATTTGTTAGCTCATTGAGTTCTTTGCATGTGGTATTAACAGAAAAATATTATATTCAAAAGTTTTATATTTGACATGATTTTCATTTTTGTGAAAATATTAAACATACAAAAGTAAAGCATTATTGCACATATTTTAAAAGAAAAAATTAATAAATGACATGGACAAATTATTTTCATCTCTATGAAATAATTGTTTATATTGCAAAAATGTCTTAAAATTGCCATACATTTTTGGTATAATAAAATAATGAGTAGGACAATGTTTAAGGGTGGGAAGAATTTGAATTAACCCTGCTTATTCTTTTTCGATGTTGAGTAGAAGTACAAGTTAAAAAAATAACAGTTTGTTAGAGAATTTCATAACATGTAGAATGGTTTTTAATAAAATTCACATTCCGCTTATCCCTCTAACTTCTGCTGGATCTGCCAAATCTCTCCAATCTTCATGTCATTGTCCTTGCCATCATCTTCCTCTTCTTCATCCTCTTCCTTCAAGATCCTCCTCTTCTTCTCTTTCTTGATGGCTCATTGAACTTATTTTCTTCTAGAAATACAATTAGGGGTGTGGGCCATCTACTGGAACATTGGCTAACCACCAGAAACCAGATATTTAACAAAACAATAACAAAGGTTAATTTCTTCCAATCGAAGCTATTAACTGTCAAAAGCTTCTCAAGTGTGATTGAAAGCTCACAAGGACCTCTACCATCCATGCCAGAATATGTATTTGTTTCCTTTTCAAGTTTTGAGCAGGTAAACACAGAATGCAGTTGCTGAGCCCATGAGTACAGTCCTATCAATATAGAGAAGACATTGTTTGAATCTGTTGGCTTTTGTTTATGTTTTTTTTTT
>NW_026067917.1:12187561-12191123 GCF_014885135.2 Alexandromys fortis
AAATTTGCATGTATAATTCTGCCCAACCATGAGTTATCTCCCAGATTTGTGCTACTTTTTGTACACTTCTTTCTGTACAGTTGGCAATCAGTCCAACAAGAAAACAATGGTTACTGCCTACATAGCATCCATGCCATTATTATAACCATGGGCATATCTTTTCATACCAGTCATTACTGTAACTTACATATTTTAAAGAGGTAAATTCATAGACAACATTTTCTCCTACAACTGTCTGTCTAGCAACTTTTTTTCTTAACCTTTAAGGCTAAGCAATAAAAAGGAAGCTTCATGATCAGCACCAACTTAATTTCTCCATTTCCTATTACCAAAATATGTGGTGTCTTCGCTAGCTAGTAATTAGGATGTTTTTAAAAAACAGATGGAAACCTGTTGCAAGAAAGCCACTTGTTCGATCTGTCCTGGCCACCCAGACCTAAAATAACCACACAGAAACTATACTAATTCAATCACTGCTTGGCCCATTAGCTCTAGGTTCTTATTGGCTAGCTCTTACATCTTAATTTAACCCATTTCTATTAATCTGTATATCACCATGAGGTCGTGGCCTACCAGCAAAGTTCCAGTATGTCTGACTCTGGCAGTGGGTCCATAGCATCTCTGACTCTGCCCTTCTTTCTCCCAGCATTCAGTTCATTCCTCCTAGCTTAGCTAAGTTCTAACCTATCAGGCCAAGGCAATTTCTTTATTCCCACATCAGAAACCTACAATTTTATAACCTTTATGGATATAACACACACACACACACACACACACACACACACACACAAAATCTTAATTGGAGTAACCCTACACAGGGGATAGTCCTCTTCCAGGAAGCCATACTTTTTCAAATGAAAATCCCAGCTCCAGGAACGAAATACCTCCCTTTCAGCTGTTGCTCAAAGCTATGGCAAAGGCCATCTCAAACTGCAAGTTATTGCTGTTGCTTTTAATTGCCCAAAAGAACATGGTGATATAAATTAATATTTTAAACAATATGAACTTTTATATTATATTCAAAATGTGTTAAATTGAAGATAATTTAGATTTTATAAAATATTCTTCTTTATCTTTTAGTATTCCCTAAACAAAATGTGATATATTTATAATAATATAAAGATATTTTGGTTGGTATAATTAGGAACAGGCTATTAAAGAAAAAAACATTTGTAAATTGCCTGTTTCTGGTACTATGCAGGAAAGAAATATGAAGGAATAAAGTAGTAAATAATGGAACAAATAGAGGATGCCGAAACCTTCCGCATGCACTACTAATTTTCTCAATCTCCTTTTCCTTAAAACTGAAGGAGGAAGTATCTGCAGAGCTGATGAGTTCCTGTGTAATAACTCCCTATGCAAGCTCCATTTCTGGGTTTGTGATGGAGAAGACGACTGTGGAGACAACTCAGATGAAACCCCAGACATGTGTGGTATGGGCTCTCCTGTGGCTGTCATTGCACTCTCCTCTTGTGATCTAACATTCTGAAGGGCCCCAGGAAGTATTGAGATAATCTACAGATGCCACATACATGGGGTCAGGTAGACAGGGTACAGAGTGATATACAGTTTATCACCAGGTAACAAAGGTATCACACTGTCAGAAGTTAATAACTCTATTGGCAACCCACTTATACCTACCGATCGTGGCAGCACCATTCAGGACAAAAAGTATGCACTATTTAGAAGTATTTACATAAAGTAGACGGACATTAAAATTGAGTGAGGTACATTTAATATTTTTGGCTTCACATCAATGGATAATTTAGTATAAATAATTTTTAATAATAAGTATAAATAATATGAATATTCAAATAACATAATATCAGAGACAAAAATATTACTGCAGAGACTCTTCAGAAACCAATGCATAATATATAGAAAATCATGTTAGCCAATCAGCATTAAAACTTAAAAACTTGCAAAACAGTGACAAACAAACTAACAACAGCAACACTGCTAAGCAACAACCACCCGGCAAACATTCTTTCTCTACATACACATTAATCTTGACTAGTATTTTCTGGGTGTATACAGTGAAAAATTGCAATATTTGAGATTATCAGCATATATATTTTTATGTTTTTTCAAATCTCTTTCTTATCATTCTTTTGTAATGTAATCTCAACAAGAGAGGTGATTCTAGCTTGAATTTAAAGGAAAATACTTCTACATCAGATATAATTAAATAGTACCTCAAGTGATTGAAAGCGAGTATAATATGGATGTGTTTATTTAAGTTTCATATTGTAAAGACAAATAAAGTAATATATTTTCATAGATAATAGCATTGAGCTGCTAGTTTTAACATTGAGGAGAAAACTACAAGGAGGCAGATCCATTTTTTAAATGATTTCAGAGGGAAAAAGCTTTTCACAAATTTTTTTCTACAGGTAAAACTGATGGATAATACACAAAGGGTTTCTTTGAATAATTGCACAAGAACAGACTCCAGAACATCACCAGAATCATTGTGTGTGTGTATGTATAAAACACCAGAGAATGAATATATAAATATATATATATATATATATATCATAATATACCAAAATGAATGAGACTTCTCCTACCATGATTAACTCAGAACATATTAATGTTCAATGAACTATATTTATTTTCCCTTTCCATCTTTATTCCACTTGACCATGAAAGGAACTGGAAACAGCTGGTTAACTGCTTATTAAACATCCATAATGCAGAGATACACCCTCATGGGCTATTTCTTGTGCTGGAAATGTCTTCTGAGGTATATTCCGTACAGTACAGCTGCAAAATATTGTAAAATCTGAGTGTGTCTGGGTTGTCATGCTCTCCTGTCTCCCATCAGTGTAAACATTAAGTGGAGTTATTCAAGCCACAGGATCTTCTACATCATTGAGGCTAAAATAAATAGCATTTTTTTTTGTAAGAAGACCTCATTTGTTCATTTAATAAATCACAACACTTTCTCCATATTATTCCAAAAATGACAGAAATAAATAAAAGGTACATTAATTCAATGTTTTTCTGTCACTGTGATAAAATACTGTGATCAATAAAAGCTTAACAGAGACTAATATTTATTTTATTATGAAGATTTATAAAAGTATGGAAGAAAAATTGTTCCATTTTGAAATAACTGAAGTAACATTTTCATCTTAGTCTGAGTGGTATATAACTAGGAAAAGAAGAAAGGAAATAATGCAAATAATGCAAATTAAAAACAAAACAAACAATTTGGAGACTAGAATTAAATGTAAAAGCCAAGAGACAGAGAAAACCATAGTTTAATGGAGAAACTTGAACACTCATGTTCCTCTACAGCTCAAAGGTAGGAGCTAGCAGAGGTGCCAATGCAGTGGTTCTCTGAAGTCTGAGATGACAAATTTAATAGAGATGTCCCATTTAGAATTGTGTGCTCCAAGGTTTCTCTCTCTCTCTCTCTCTCTCTCTCTCTCTCTCTCTCTCTCTCTCTCTCTCTCTGTCTGACTGTCTGACTGTTATTTTGTTATTTTCTGCACTTGATGCTGTGTTATGAAGGAGGAAGCATCTCTGATGATAGGAGAGTAAGACATTTTGTAAA
>NW_026067917.1:12200865-12206140 GCF_014885135.2 Alexandromys fortis
AGGTTTCTCTCTCTCTCTCTCTCTCTCTCTCTCTCTCTCTCTCTCTCTCTCTCTCTCTCTGTCTGACTGTCTGACTGTTATTTTGTTATTTTCTGCACTTGATGCTGTGTTATGAAGGAGGAAGCATCTCTGATGATAGGAGAGTAAGACATTTTGTAAATCTTACTTTTTTTTTTAGTACAGCTTGACGATATAAGAAAATCTTACTTTTGTAAGAGTAAGAGTAAGAATATAACCAAATTTGCAAGTTATTATTTGGAGTCATTATATTTTTATTTTTTAAAGACCACTACCAATTGGTTTGTGCTAGTTCTCTGGGCTATCTAATCTCTTGTCCTTAGACTGTCAAACAGTGTCAAGTCTTTAAGCATCTTAAATTAGTTGTTAGCTCATGTGTAGAAGCAGGTAGAGCTGTAAAGATTTAAACAATGCATCCACATAAGGACCAACAGCTCATTTCCTGCCCTTTCTTATTTTACCCCATCCTTATTAACCTCCTACCTTCCCTTCTCATCTCTTTTCTAGATCCGTGACATTTGGGTTAATTTTATGTTCCATTTAGTTTAAATATCACAATAAGTGTGACCACGGTGTAGGAACTATGTATTGGAGCCTGGGGAAGTTACCAGTGGCACTTAAATGAAAGCTTTGAATCCCCTTCTCCATTAACATGACAGTAACAAATAATTCAGTGGTAAAAGGTGGGGCCATCTGAGCCAGTCCTCTAATTATGCCTGGTTACTGACCAGGTCCTTCTTTTCCAAATCCAGGGAAGGCACTTATCACTCCTGTGAGTTCATGATTACAATGCCTGGGTCTTAGGGAGAAGGTGATATTTTGCATCCATTACTCATATCTTCTGCCTCTTATGTTTTTTATTTCCTCTTCTTTTTCTTTGGTTCCATGAGTTTTAGAGGGAATTAAACAATATGTGTTTGAGGTTGAGCACATATTCATCACTTATTCTTTAAACTTTGTGTATGGATGAGCTTTTATACTCACTGTCATTTACTACAAAGACGCTTCTTTGATAGCATTTTGTGATGAGCATACATATACACACATATACATATATATATATATACATGTATGTATATGTGTGTATATATATGTTTAGAAGGCAGATTGGCACTAAGTCTGTTTAACTAAATGGAGCTAGCATGAATTTTTTTTCTAGTCTGTGATGCCAGCAATGGATTACTTTGTATGACACTATTCCTGGAGAGGTATGATCAGTCTACCCACTGCTGATAGGGAACCAACAGCAAAAATAAATGAAAAACACCACCAAAGTCTTACCTAGAGAACTGTTGAGTTTACTTAGTTTACAGAATGGTAAGGGGTTGCTTATAGAGGCAGAAATGAACAAAGATAGCTACATCATTAGCTCACAAGATGGTGTGGTGAACTCACAGAACCATTTGCAGGAAGCTTGGCAAATTGAAGAACGTTCATTCCAGGCATTTTGGTTTGTGTGAACTTTCTTCAGGCAGTTCAGCTGGACCCTACTTCTTCTAGCTTATTTGTCTGTTTTCTACTTCTGCCATGCAGTCTGACAGGTCTGAGAGTATTCAGACATTCTGTATGGTCTCTGTCTCTTCTGGGTGGTTTGGCTACTTGACGCCCCTTCTAGGAAAGTTGACTTCTCAGTCTCTTACAGTAGTCATTACTGCTGACATATGCTTGGAGGTAGGAAGTCAGTGAATCTGGTCAGCTTCACTGTTTTTCTGAAGTCAGAAAATTTGCTTGCTTCCTAATCTTAAAGATCATTCATTAGAATATTTTTTTACCTTCATTTGCACACCCAGTATCTTAACACCCTTCTTCCCTATGAGTTTTCTTGTTGAATGTATTTTTACCTTCTTTAGAAAACCCGATGTTTTAATGGGCTTCTATATAAAAATATATGTGCTATCTTGGAAGAAATCACCACACAGCATTGTTTCTCTGAGGTAAAGTTACTATTCAATCAGAGAATGTTTGGCCACGTTATCAATAGTATTACCATTAATTCACAACTGGCCACATATTGCCTGGCAGCTCTGATACATAGTGTGTGAATACGTTAGAAACCTATTCTCACCTAGAAGACTGTAACTCCTCGGCTACAAGAACTGTCTGTCAGAGAGGAGTCTTCCATCTTAGCTACAGCTTGGTTCTCTATAAGGCAACAAAAGTTTTTGACGATCTCAGAAACAAGTTTTAGTCATCTAGTTGTGGTAAAGAACAAGAACATGGAAAGAAGCTTTTTTTGTTTGATATTCCTCTAGAGTCTCCCTGACCACCTCATAAAGGTGTTTCGCACCAATTTCCTGGAAATTTCACTAGTATTCTATGACTTCAAATAACTACTCTTTCCAGTCCTGCATGGTACCCAAAGATAGATACCATATTTGATTTGAATCTTTTTTTCACGTACAAAAGTGAAGATATGCTGATAAAATTCTGGAAGGTGCTGGTAAATTACAGTAACTTCAAATGTGGAACAACATGAAACTTAAAGCAAGAGAAATTCATAACAGGTTAGGAAATAAAAAGATTTCTTTGGAAATATAACAGGATTTAATTAAATCAAGGACTTGTATGAAAGTCACTTGTGTCCTGGAACAGGCATGAAGTACACATGTAAACTCTTCAAAAAGATAAGAATTCAAGCTGTAGGAGTGTATAGGACAAAATAATAAAAAGTCTATTAGGCCGTGCGTGCAAAGTGTCTTAAATCTTACATGGAAAGAGATAGATTACTCTAGAGGAGATAAGAATAATGTGTTAGGTTGATAGTTTCTCTGAGCATGAGAAATGTATCAGAAAATATTTAAGATATAGCTTTGTAGGAGATTTTAAAACTAAGGCATTTTTATGCTAACTGTTAGGGATTAGAAAGAAAATGATATATCTGGGGACAGTATCTACAATGTGTCATAACTACACAAAGTTATGAATTATTGATAGTAAGGAATGTATGATGTGCCATTAACAAAACCATGGTGATAGCTATATCTTAAATGTTAACTGATGCAGTCAGAGGATAATATTAGTGGACTAGTGAATTTGTTGCAGTTAAAATACTTTAAGTACTTCCAGACATTCTGGAGATCAGAGATCTAGGCAAAAAGCTGACAAAATTTAGTACATAAGCACAGGTAAATATATAGGAAGAATATAAGAACTATAGGAAGAATTCAAGAAGAAATTCAGTACCAAGGACAGAGCAGAGCATACAGCTCCATATGACTAACAATAAGAGATATCTTTTAATTTGGGGACAGATTACTGAAGACTAGGATAGATAAACTTTTCTGACTTTTATAATCACACACTAAAATGAATAACAAACATTTCATCACAAACTTATGTACATATCTAAATATATGTTTAAACAGAGAGTGTTAAGGAACTTGGACAAAAGGTTGATATTTTATTATGTAATACATCCAGTGAGATATGAACTGCAAATCCGATTGTGAAACTTGCTTCCTTTCTTACCCCATTTTATAATTTTTAACTATGTACCCTTCTGTTATTGTGACTTGAAAAACGAAAGATTCTATTTTTTTCCAGTCTCCAAGATTAGTCATTTTCCAACTCAAGACAAAAGCCGGATTATCTGATTTAAAGCAAAGTGCATTCTTAATAACTCCATGCACCTGAAAGAGTCACATTGTTTTTTCTCTGTTATTGTTCTTTCAGTCAAATTTCTTTGCCCACCCTCAAGGCCTCACAGATGCAGAAATGACAGAATCTGCCTACAGCTTGAGAAAACATGCAATGGGATTAATGACTGTGGGGACAACTCTGACGAAGATCACTGCAATGGTAAACCTGTCCAGTTGGAATTATTGATTTATAAGCAAGTTGAAAGATAAGAGAATGAATTTACTACTTAAAATTATAGCAAAGAATTCCTTGTGGTTATATGAAGGTCTATTTCCAGGCAGCGCAGTTGAAACAGCCATTCTAAAGTAACCTCCTATCATTTCATCTGCATAAAAAGGGTGAATGGCTTTATCCAATCCCCCCTACTCTCACACTTCATCCAAGAAAATATTAATATCATGATAGAAACAATTTGATTTTAAAGAATCCTTTGTCAAAAATAGTGATGGAGGTGAGAAAATCTGTATAAAGTATGTGTAATTACAGCTTTTCCTCATAATTTTGAGATAGAAAAAGTCCCTACATCAATGGCACATGTGTAACAATGTAACAAAGATCGTTCAGAGAACATACTGGACCCAACATCATTTAAGGCAGTCTGAATCAGCTAAAAAATCATAAATATTTAAAAGATCACAGCGAAAGCCTATAATATAGATTACTAAGATGTATAGACCTATAAAAACTTTAAATGGTGTTAACATATTTAGAAAGTGGATGATGCCCACCTTGAATAAAATCCCTAGTATCAGAAATGGTTTTGTATTTTTTGAACTGTTGATCCATGGGTTGCCATAGACCCCCTCCACCCACACAAATTGCATTTTATTGTTAATGCAATGGATTAAACTCTAGAACTTGATAATAAGACAGTATTGCTGAAGATATCACATACTTGAATTAGAAAATGTGGAAAAATCTATCTGATACTGAACTGGAGCTGCATTCCTACTTGATAAGTTTATAGAAGTGAATGGCTACTACCAAAAGAAACACTGATGATCGGCCAACACATAAATGTGAAACCTGAAGCAATAAAAATGATCAGACAAGATAAGACCATCGTTTAACAGTGACATAAATGATATGAGAGTAAACTACCTCTTTCTGAAATTAGAGTAAAGGCTCAGTTTACCAGATAGAACTCATTACTAACACTATTAATGAAGATAAGAATCTGAGTCTAGACTGGACATGGACCTTATTGTGAATCCTACTACCATGATTTTGCTAAATGCACAGAGCAATAAAATGCAATACTGACCCACAGAACAGTGCATTTTCAATCCTTTCTGGATAAGCATCTATTAGAGTACTCTAATAGAAATTAATAATTAATAAATAAAATTAATAATACAAAAATTCACAATTAGTCAATGTAAAGAGAATAAGAGACTATGAAATGACCAACCCAAAGTAGTGTGTATATCACACTTTCTTTCTCAAAGCAGAGGCCTTGTGAAAGAGGGAACAGAAATATTATAAAAGGCAGAGGTGATGGATGACTTCAAGGAAACAGTGTTTTCCAGACAATGGAGCATATGTATATATTAACTCTCTGAAACCATGACAACATACATAAGTCTTATACAAGCTTAAGTCAGACAAAAAAAAAAAA
>NW_026067917.1:12212628-12219472 GCF_014885135.2 Alexandromys fortis
TCTCTCTCTCTCTCTCTCTCTCTCTCTCTCTCTCTCTCTCTCTCTCTCTCTCATGTCTGACTGTTATTTTGTTATTTTCTGCACTTGATGCTGTGTTATGAAGGAGGAAGCATCTCTGATGATAGGAGAGTAAGACATTTTGTAAATCTTACTTTTTTTTTTAGTACAGCTTGACGATATAAGAAAATCTTACTTTTGTAAGAGTAAGAGTAAGAATATAACCAAATTTGCAAGTTATTATTTGGAGTCATTATATTTTTATTTTTTAAAGACCACTACCAATTGGTTTGTGCTAGTTCTCTGGGCTATCTAATCTCTTGTCCTTAGACTGTCAAACAGTGTCAAGTCTTTAAGCATCTTAAATTAGTTGTTAGCTCATGTGTAGAAGCAGGTAGAGCTGTAAAGATTTAAACAGTGCATCCACATAAGGACCAACAGCTCATTTCCTGCCCTTTCTTATTTTACCCCATCCTTATTAACCTCCTACCTTCCCTTCTCATCTCTTTTCTAGATCCGTGACATTTGGGTTAATTTTATGTTCCATTTAGTTTAAATATCACAATATGTGTGACCACGGTGTAGGAACTATGTATTGGAGCCTGGGGAAGTTACCAGTGGCACTTAAATGAAAGCTTTGAATCCCCATTAGAATATTTTTTTACCTTCATTTGCACACCCAGTATCTTAACACCCTTCTTCCCTATGAGTTTTCTTGTTGAATGTATTTTTACCTTCTTTAGAACACCCTATGTTTTAATGGGCTTCTATATAAAAATATATGTGCTATCTTGGAAGAAATCACCACACAGCATTGTTTCTCTGAGGTAAAGTTACTATTCAATCAGAGAATGTTTGGCCACGTTATCAATAGTATTACCATTAATTCACAACTGGCCACATATTGCCTGGCAGCTCTGATACATAGTGTGTGAATACGTTAGAAACCTATTCTCAACTAGAAGACTATAACTCCTGGGCTACAAGAACTGTCTGTCAGAGAGGAGTCTTCCATCTTAGCTACAGCTTGGTTCTCTATAAGGCAACAAAAGTTTTTGACGATCTCAGAAACAAGTTTTAGTCATCTAGTTGTGGTAAAGAACAAGAACATGGAAAGAAGCTTTTTTTGTTTGATATTCCTCTAGAGTCTCCCTGACCACCTCATAAAGGTGTTTCGCACCAATTTCCTGGAAATTTCACTAGTATTCTATGACTTCAAATAACTACTCTTTCCAGTCCTGCATGGTACCCAAAGATAGATACCATATTTGATTTGAATCTTTTTTTCACGTACAAAAGTGAAGATATGCTGATAAAATTCTGGAAGGTGCTGGTAAATTACAGTAACTTCAAATGTGGAACAACATGAAACTTAAAGCAAGAGAAATTCATAACAGGTTAGGAAATAAAAAGATTTCTTTGGAAATATAACAGGATTTAATTAAATCAAGGACTTGTATGAAAGTCACTTGTGTCCTGGAACAGGCATGAAGTACACATGTAAACTCTTCAAAAAGATAAGAATTCAAGCTGTAGGAGTGTATAGGACAAAATAATAAAAAGTCTATTAGGCCGTGCATGCAAAGTGTCTTAAATCTTACATGGAAAGAGATAGATTACTCTAGAGGAGATAAGAATAATGTGTTAGGTTGATAGTTTCTCTGAGCATGAGAAATGTATCAGAAAATATTTAAGATATAGCTTTGTAGGAGATTTTAAAACTAAGGCATTTTTATGCTAACTGTTAGGGATTAGAAAGAAAATGATATATCTGGGGACAGTATCTACAATGTGTCATAACTACACAAAGTTATGAATTATTGATAGTAAGGAATGTATGATGTGCCATTAACAAAACCATGGTGATAGCTATATCTTAAATGTTAACTGATGCAGTCAGAGGATAATATTAGTGGACTAGTGAATTTGTTGCAGTTAAAATACTTTAAGTACTTCCAGACATTCTGGAGATCAGAGATCTAG
Source organism: Alexandromys fortis (assembly GCF_014885135.2). NCBI lineage: Eukaryota > Metazoa > Chordata > Mammalia > Rodentia > Cricetidae > Alexandromys > Alexandromys fortis. Next base: position 12,214,609 of record NW_026067917.1, read on the forward strand.
GCAAAAAGCTGACAAAATTTAGTACATAAGCACAGGTAAATATATAGGAAGAATATAAGAACTATAGGAAGAATTCAAGAAGAAATTCAGTACCAAGGACAGAGCAGAGCATACAGCTCCATATGACTAACAATAAGAGATATCTTTTAATTTGGGGACAGATTACTGAAGACTAGGATAGATAAACTTTTCTGACTTTTATAATCACACACTAAAATGAATAACAAACATTTCATCACAAACTTCTGTACATATCTAAATATATGTTTAAACAGAGAGTGTTAAGGAACTTGGACAAAAGGTTGATATTTTATTATGTAATACATCCAGTGAGATATGAACTGCAAATCCGATTGTGAAACTTGCTTCCTTTCTTACCCCATTTTATAATTTTTAACTATGTACCCTTCTGTTATTGTGACTTGAAAAACGAAAGATTCTATTTTTTTCCAGTCTCCAAGATTAGTCATTTTCCAACTCAAGACAAAAGCCGGATTATCTGATTTAAAGCAAAGTGCATTCTTAATAACTCCATGCACCTGAAAGAGTCACATTGTTTTTTCTCTGTTATTGTTCTTTCAGTCAAATTTCTTTGCCCACCCTCAAGGCCTCACAGATGCAGAAATGACAGAATCTGCCTACAGCTTGAGAAAACATGCAATGGGATTAATGACTGTGGGGACAACTCTGACGAAGATCACTGCAATGGTAAACCTGTCCAGTTGGAATTATTGATTTATAAGCAAGTTGAAAGATAAGAGAATGAATTTACTACTTAAAATTATAGCAAAGAATTCCTTGTGGTTATATGAAGGTCTATTTCCAGGCAGCGCAGTTGAAACAGCCATTCTAAAGTAACCTCCTATCATTTCATCTGCATAAAAAGGGTGAATGGCTTTATCCAATCCCCCCTACTCTCACACTTCATCCAAGAAAATATTAATATCATGATAGAAACAATTTGATTTTAAAGAATCCTTTGTCAAAAATAGTGATGGAGGTGAGAAAATCTGTATAAAGTATGTGTAATTACAGCTTTTCCTCATAATTTTGAGATAGAAAAAGTCCCTACATCAATGGCACATGTGTAACAATGTAACAAAGATCGTTCAGAGAACATACTGGACCCAACATCATTTAAGGCAGTCTGAATCAGCTAAAAAATCATAAATATTTAAAAGATCACAGCGAAAGCCTATAATATAGATTACTAAGATGTATAGACCTATAAAAACTTTAAATGGTGTTAACATATTTAGAAAGTGGATGATGCCCACCTTGAATAAAATCCCTAGTATCAGAAATGGTTTTGTATTTTTTGAACTGTTGATCCATGGGTTGCCATAGACCCCCTCCACCCACACAAATTGCATTTTATTGTTAATGCAATGGATTAAACTCTAGAACTTGATAATAAGACAGTATTGCTGAAGATATCACATACTTGAATTAGAAAATGTGGAAAAATCTATCTGATACTGAACTGGAGCTGCATTCCTACTTGATAAGTTTATAGAAGTGAATGGCTACTACCAAAAGAAACACTGATGATCGGCCAACACATAAATGTGAAACCTGAAGCAATAAAAATGATCAGACAAGATAAGACCATCGTTTAACAGTGACATAAATGATATGAGAGTAAACTACCTCTTTCTGAAATTAGAGTAAAGGCTCAGTTTACCAGATAGAACTCATTACTAACACTATTAATGAAGATAAGAATCTGAGTCTAGACTGGACATGGACCTTATTGTGAATCCTACTACCATGATTTTGCTAAATGCACAGAGCAATAAAATGCAATACTGACCCACAGAACAGTGCATTTTCAATCCTATCTGGATAAGCATCTATTAGAGTACTCTAATAGAAATTAATAATTAATAAATAAAATTAATAATACAAAAATTCACAATTAGTCAATGTAAAGAGAATAAGAGACTATGAAATGACCAACCCAAAGTAGTGTGTATATCACACTTTCTTTCTCAAAGCAGAGGCCTTGTGAAAGAGGGAACAGAAATATTATAAAAGGCAGAGGTGATGGATGACTTCAAGGAAACAGTGTTTTCCAGACAATGGAGCATATGTATATATTAACTCTATGAAACCATGACAACATACATAAGTCTTATACAAGCTTAAGTCAGACAAAAAAAAAAAAGAAAAAGAAAAAAAAAAAAACACAGCTCAGATGGTTGCAGGGAGTGGAGGTTCCACTCCCAGCCAAGAGGAAATTCACAGTTGATGACTGCTTGGAGAGGAAAGGTCCATTTTCTTCAATGAGTTACATTGGGTATAAGAAGCGCAGTCCAGGGGCAGGCTCCGTACTCAGGAAGGATTGGCCAAGACAAACTGGACATTTTGGTTCTCTTCTTTTTCTGTTATTTATTTGTTTATTTAAATGAGAAAGAGAGAAAGAGACAGAGAAAGAAAAACAGAGAGAGAGAAATATGAATTTGATGAATTTGGGCAGGAAAATGGGGGGGTGAAATCTGGAAATTGTTGGAGAAGAAAATGAATATGATCAAAATATACAATATGAAATTCTGAAAGAATAAATAAAAATGTATATACATTATTTAAAATTCTGCATGGGGCATTTTATACATTTTCTTGTAAACATTAGGTGTTGGTTAATATAGAGAATATTTTTTTCCAAATTCAAAAACTCTAAAATTTGTTTGGTTTAGGCCCGAAAACTTAAATTTTAAGATATAAAATATAATTTTGCATACCATTTAGTATGTTCTTGAACACATTGTGAGCTCAATATTTTCAGTCTTATGGTATGAAACACTAACTAACCACATTTTCAATAATTAAACAGGTGAACTATCATTCAAAGCCAAGCCTTGTAAAAAGGATGAGTTTGCTTGCAGCAGCAAAAAGTGCATCCCCATGGAGCTGCAGTGTGATGGGCTCGATGACTGTGGAGACGGTTCAGATGAACAAGGCTGCACAAAGAGTATGTGGGTTCTATTAAGAAAGTACAGAAAGAGGGAGGGGGAAAGGAGTGGGGGGATGGGGAAAGGAATGGGGGGAGGGAAATGGAAATGGGAGGCAGGGAGAAGGCAGAAATTTTTTCAATAATAAAAAAAAAGAAAGTACAGAAAGACAGATTTCTAACATGAAATTATTCTACTCTTGTCTGGAGAAAACTCTTCACGGTGTACTTTGTTGAAGGAACATTTCTTGGAACATCACTCAGTTTTATGACTGAGATAGAACCACAAGTATCTTTGTTAAAGTTTATTTTAATTATTTGAATTTTTGTACATCAGCAGGGACATATCATACTAATTCAATTTTTAAAATTGCAATTATTTTTGAAATTTGTTTAGTTGATGTGGTATAGAAACAACTCTATACCACAAACTCCTCTGGTTTGTTTACATTTAAAAGTACTTTCCTTAATGGAAAATAAAGTAGGGAAATGAAATACCATGCTAAAATTAGAGGGCAGTCTTTCTTTGTTCTAATAGCATTTTAACCAGTTTTCCATTCAGATGTGTTTTTATTAGTGTGTCCTGACTAAAATTGGAACCAGCTATGGATTTAGCCTTTTGACTGGAGTAACATGTTAGTCCTTGGCAAACTCTTCTGCAGGGAGGTAGTAAAAATCTTGAGGTCATTGATAAGAAAGGTTATTTCTCTCGGAGAAAGATGTGGGATGGGTAAATGTTCTGATGATGGCCTTTCAAGAAAATCATTTACTTGTTACTCAGTTTTAGGAAGTATTGTATCTTGACAGCAACTGTCATTATCTGTGTCATCAGCTCCTCAGCTGTATTTAGTGTCATGACCTCAGTCTTTATCTGCCTTTTATAGGAAAAGAGGGTATGGATGCAGAGAAAACTGCATCTTTAATAGAAATTTTTCATGCAATAAAACAATTACTTCCAAGTAAAAAATAAACTCCCAATTCAAAAACCAGTGTCATATTAGTTTTGATTCTACTATTCTTAAATCCCAGGTCTCCGTGAACACACCTGTGAGGACAATGGGAATCCATGTGGAGATGAAGCGTTTTGTAATCAAATAAAAACATCTGTTTTCTGTCACTGCAAACCTGGCTTTCGGAGAAACATGAAAGGCAGACAGTGTGAAGGTAAAGTATGTTTCAAATTTTTGGCTTATAGAGATTCCCAAGGCTGCTAAGTTGTGAGGTAACAGGAAATGATTTTTCATAAAAGCTATGTATAGCTATGTGCTGCCATTTCAGTTTTGAGAGGGTAGGGGAGAGGGAGAGCGAGGGAGGGAGGGAAAGAGAGAGTGATGAGGTTGTTTGTTTTCGTGACTAAACTAACCATCTCTAAGACTAAAAAGCATCTCTGAACAAATAACAAATTTAGACCAGCCGCAATTTTAATTGTCATAGCAATTCTGTTTTGAAATGCAAATGATGAATTTATTGGTTAAGAACTATCAAAGTATTAGACTCATTTCATGAAAGAATATTTGAAAAGATCCATTTCTCTTGACAGTGGCATTTGTCATGTTGTGACAGATAATTTACTTTGAGAAACTTGTAAGCTTTTGTACTAACATCAAGTTTTAAACAATCCTTAATAAAATGTCTTTAAAATGCCAAAGACAGTGTCTAAAATGACTTCCTTGTCAACTGGCTTGTAATCCTGTAAAGTTGGGCATCTAGTAAAGGATAAAGGGAAAATAACAAAGTAAGTTATAGGTAAACATAATTTCCATTAGTACTTTACCTATAGAGTTATGAAGTACATTACCAAATATGTCATTTTTGCAATTTTCTCTGATAAAATGCTTTATAATCATATTTATCTATCATTATAATTTAAGATAATCTCTAATATCTGGTTGGAATTTTTAAACTAAATAAAAA
>NW_026067917.1:12220070-12242057 GCF_014885135.2 Alexandromys fortis
CCTCTCACTCTCTCTTTCTGCTTCCTTGGCGTGTGCACGCGTTTTCTCTCTCTCTCTCTCTTCTTTTATCTCTCCTCTCTCCTTTTATCTCTTTTCTCTGTCTTTCTTTCTCCCACTTCCTTAATAAATACTTATGGCTATTTCCTGTGTTTACGTGTCTGTTACCTGCCGCCACCGTGGGCCAAGGAAGCGTGCCCTCCTGTAGCCGCCCTCATGGCGGGCTCCCTCTGCCAGCCGCCCGGGGACCGTTTGCAGCAGCTCTCTAATCGTTTTTTTAAGAATAACAACCATGAATCACTGAAAGTTTATAAACTAAGTTTTCTCTATTTGAATAAACCATTTTTTCTTTTCCTAACTGTGTCTATTAATTATATGTAATTACATTTAAACACAAAGCAAAGAAAGCCAGCCTACAAACCACAATCCCTGAGAACTTAGACAACAATGAGGACACTAAGAGAGACATACATATATCTAATCTACACGGGAAGTAGAAAAAGACAAAATCTCCTGAGTAAATTGGGAACATGGGGACCTTGAGGGAGTGTTGAGGGGGAGGAGAGAGGCATGGAGGGGGAGGAGAGAAAATTGTAGAGCTCAATAAAAATAATAAAATGAAAATAATCTGATACCCATCAACAGATGAATAGACAAGAAAAATGTAGTAAGTAAACACAATGGAATATACCTAAGCTGTAAATAAAAATTAAACCATGAAATTTGCAGGTAAATGGATAGAACTAGACAAAATTATACTGAGTGAGACAGCCCAGGCCCCAAAAGGCAAATAGTGATACTTTATGTTTTCTCTCATCTGTGGATCATAGCTCTAAATTGAAAAAAAAATCTATGTAATTGCATACACACACAAAGAGCCTGACTCTTCAGACTATAGTTCTGATAGTATTGATTACTTAAAGAGCCTGAATAGTAAGCTCTGTTCTGAAATACTGCTCTCAATATTTTCTCTCTGAATTTACTTTTTTTCTGTATTTTTGTAGCCTGTCTTGTAAATAGCTTTTATACTTTTGTAGACCAGGTTGACTTTGAACTCATAGAGATCAGCATGCCTCTACCTCTTGCATGCTGGGATTAGGGATTAAAGACATGCACTGCCCAACAATATTTTCTCATTTTATTCTATTGCAAGAGAAACAGAAGCACTATAGATTTGTCATTTCAAATAACAATGTTTTCATTATTTCTATATACCTCTATTTTATATACAAGTCAATTCAGAACATTAACTAAATTTGTGTCTACAATAAATACATTTTATAGTAAAGAAATCAATTTCCATTTGATATTGAGAAGGAAGACGTGTTACCTAAAATTTGCAACTTAGCTTGTTAGAGTCCTTCACTAGGTCATATATAAAAGAGAATATAAAAATTGCTCTTTTGTATTAAATTTAAACATGTTAGTTGAAATAGCCAAAATGAAGAGAGAACAGAGAGAGCAATAGAAGAGATAATATATCCTGTGTAGGTTGTGATACATATATGGGAATAGAATGGCCACTTTAAGCTGAGGCTCTTCAGATTGTCCATGGTGGGTCAATGGGGAGCTTATCAGACTACCTTAAATTCCATACCAGAGGTTAGCCATAGAAACAACTGACTCTCTAAAGAAAGAAGAAAAATCTTCACTAATTTAGGTAATTAAGTGTTGACATGATACACTTTACTTCATGCCTGTATATTTTACTTGATGACAAGTACATGCTATTGAACCCAATGCAGAAATTAAGTGATGCTATAATACTTCAGTTGTTCCTGGGGAAGTGCCATAGCACAGGCAACAGAAGCACACAGTTGAACGCAAACTTTCTCTGTGTCATCTGCAGGCATCATTGGGAGTGGTGTGTAACGTTGGACCTTTAGAAAAGTGCTAAACAAAAAACAGTCACCCCACTGTACTAAGTCCTATTTTAGACAAGAATTTAACTTAGAGTCTTATTACGTAATCAGAGAAAATATACAAGATGTAGGAAGCAGAGAGAAATGCGTGAAAGTGGAGGAGAAAACAGCATGGTCAACAATCCACCTGACCTTGAAACTTAGTTCTCAGTTCTACTTGTGTGCCCTTAATTCAGTGGTATGTTTTGAATCACAGACATGAGTTCTTTACCTTATTGCTGACTTCGCTCTGTGGATTTGCTAAGGGGTGTGCAGGGTTTCTGTTTAGTTCTCACAATAGTCCTTGTCTTGCAAAGGTGAAGATGGATTTTGAGCTCTTCTCTTGTAGATCTCAATGAATGCCTGGTGTTTGGTGTCTGCTCCCAGCATTGTATAAACACACACGGATCGTATAAATGTGTCTGTGACCAGAACTTTCAAGATAAAAACAACAGCTGCATAGCAAAAGGTAAGGTAATTAAAAAACCATTTCATTTTTGTCATGAATATCTTATGGGGAAAATTATGTCTATTGAATTTTAGCAAAATGTAATATTCTTTAAATTATTCATTCATAAAAATATGAAATATTTATAGATTAGTGGCAATTGATGTGGCTTTTTTATTTTTATTTTGAAATGTTCATTATACTTCCATTTAATTAAAAATATCATTCCTTTATTATAGAAACATCCAAAGTCTCCTTTGTGGACTCTTTATAATATATTCAGTAGGTCACTGTGGCCTCTATTGCCCCCTGCTCAGTATACCACTAGGCCCTGATCACTTTTATCTCTACCTTATTTTCATAAATAGTCAAATTCTAAGTAACTTACAGAGAGAATTATTAAATATAGAGAAAAATGTTACAATCACTTTGTGTTTGAAACAACTTGTCAGTAGAATAAAAAGTTTAAGCACAAGTCTGATGGCCTAAAAATTGTGTTTCCATTAATGATTCTATATAAGGAAATGTAAGAACTTTTTGGACCACTGTATCACAGTGAAATCATAAAGAAAAGTATTATAAAGAGAGGACCTTTTTGTGTGGGACCTCTTAAAGTTTGAATATAAAATCATATTTCTAAATTCATATCTTTTCAGCATGTTGATACAGTTTTTTTTAAAAAAAAAAGTTTAAATGACAGATATGGGTCCTAGACTATTCATGCATGTGAATGGTGGTAGGTGTACTTAAATGTGAATCCTACCACCTCACTTTCCACCCTCCCTTACCTGGAGGATGTTATTGAGGTCTTGAGTCTCTGTTCTTCATTTAACAAATTGTAGCACTTATATCTATTTTCATGAGTTTTGTAAAGAAAAAAATGAAAAGGAATTAACATAATAGCTAAAAGATTTTAATTATTGAGAAACAGACTATTAAATGAGTTATATTATCAAATTGAGTGATGCAAAATTTGGGAGAAAATGATAGAATATAGCAAACCATTTATACATAAATGTGACCAGTTCAACTACATTTCAGCATACATTCTTATTTTTATCATGGTTATTTGCAATGCTACATATTCAACTGAATTTCTTTGTATTTTAATAAAATTGGAATTCCCATATGGTGTTACCTTTCAATCAGTATGAAAGTGGTATTAGTACATCATAGATGTCAAAATTAGGATATGCTGTCCCCTTAATTGAAAATGAAATGGAAATTAGAAATCTTTAATATAACAAGGAATGAAACCTGTTAAAATGATAACAAAGCGGTGCAGAATCCGGTTTAGTGATGGGATTTGTACAAAGTCCTGGGTTGTATTACCAGCCCTGAAAAAATAAAATAAAAAGAGTTCAATAGTTCTAATTATATAAAATTAGACACAAGGAAAAAAAATAACCTTTCCTTTTTGTAGCCATAAGTAGTAATAATTCAGGGTCCACCTACATATGTACAAACAAACAAACAAACAAAAGCCCACAGAGGGCTTTTTCTGAATTAAATGAGAATATAGGACAGCATTTAAACACCAAGAATCAAGACATTAGAACACAACATGTTGTGATTTGCCAAAGACATTCTTTTCAAATGCCTAATTTATACACGTAAATTAATCTTTGTGTTTAGAAAACCCGAGACAGCTATAGATTACTTTACAAAAGTGTTGACCAGAAATCATTGCCCTGGAGAGTGAAAGATGATATAAAACTAGTTGCTTTTCACGTTGGAAGAAACTGTGTAGAGAATAACAATTGACGATAATTGAAAGCACACCGTTTACTTTGCCCTAGTTGAAATTTCCTCTATTTTGTATTTTATTATAATGATCTGCAGGCTCTGAAGATCAAGCTCTCTACATAGCTAATGACACTGACATCCTGGGTTTTGTATATCCATTCAACTACAGTGGCGGTCTTCAGCAGATTTCTCATGTTGAACATAATTCAAGAATAACAGGGATGGATGTGTATTATCAAAGAAATGTGCTTGTCTGGAGTACTCAGTTCAATCCAGGCGGGATATTCTACAAAATGATCGATGGCCGAGAAAAGTGGCAAACAAACAGTGGCTTGATTGTAAGTAAATAATAAAATATCTGAAGGCCACGCCTTCTTTGCACATCCTTGATTGAAAAAAAATCAAAGTGTATAAAGAATTAAGAATCATTTATTCATCCCACATGAAAATAAATATTTTTCTTTATTTTCATAGCACCATGTTTACTAAATTCCATTCTCTTTTCGTTTGAATGCATTTGCCTTTGCTATTAAGGATGAGAGTGAATAGCAACTGGCAGGTTTGAACACTTTGTGTTTTACATATAAAATCCATGTATTGTGAACAGAACCATTTTTCATTTTAATGTGGGAATGGAAAATGCAGGTACTTTTTGCATTAGAAAAAATGTTATTGAGATAATGATTTCGATTTTAACAATATCATAAATCTACTTATGGGACAAGAAACCTACTAGGATTTTCACTATTCTTTCCTTCTTTTGAGAATTGTGTTTGAGATCATGTATACCAGAACACCTTATGATGGGCCAGTTGGCTGTCATGATTATTTGTGATGAGAAATATAAAGCAGAGAATTTATTTAGATTTACAGTAATCAACAATCTGTAATCGTGTTAGAGATGATCAAGTTATTGTGTATTTTTTAGTTTGAAGTAACCTGGAAGAAAAGAGAGGTGGATGTGTATTTTGAAGGAGCTTGGCTATTTTCTACAAGACCTAAAAGTCAAGTAGTATCTCAGCAAGGTCTAATTGAAGTGTACACTTGAAATGAACAACAGTGCCTGTTTCAATTCCTCACTTTTTTTTTTTTTTTAACAACAGAACCCATCACAAAGATAAAAGCTACACAAATGCTCTTTGGTGCAGTGTGGCACACGTCCTCCTTTTATGCTATAAAATATTTAAGCTACATGAATGACATTTGATCAGTGTGAAACACATTATAAATTTATTTTTAATATCCTCTTCTTATTTTCACTAAAGTGAATTATTTTGTTGGCGGTAGGGGCATGTGCCCCTCAATACAGGTGCCTTTGGAAGCCAGGACATCTGCGGAGCTTGAGTTACAGGTAGCTTTGAGCCATCTTACAAGGGTGTTCTGAGAAGAACTTAGTCATCTGCCCGAGCTGTGCACATTCTGCACTACTGAGATATCTATTCTGGCATAAATTTAATATTAACAAAACTAATAAACTCAGATTTAGATTAAATAAACTGTTCGTAAAATTCCCAGTGTGACTGAGGTGTTATTCAAGTCATCTTGCCATAAACAGTGTTAGGTAAATGTCCTGTGTACTCAGAACAGGCCTAGGACAGTCAGGATACATTTAGCAGGTCATTTAATCTTTCATCCTGCAGAAGTATCCGTTCTCCCTATTAGACCACAAGATGGCACATAGTCATTGTTTATGCAAATGTTAGCTCTAAAAATGATGTCTGCTTTCATTTCATTCATCAAAATGAAAGTTGCTTTTGGACTTACTTGCTTGCACTTGGTGTCATGAAGATCATTGATTGGCCCAGCTTTGAATTCTGTTCCTGTTTTGTATCAGTTCTTTAGTTTCTCTGTGCTACTAATTTTAGGAATTGAATTGAAAACTAATGAATTACATATTGTAAAATGATTGAAGATTCATTACATGAAATATGTTAAAATTTAATATTAATCAAGTACCTTGTAAATACGCTGTACCTGCTTGCAATGACAATATTGATGAAATTGACTGACAGGATGCTGGAGATTATTTGCAGCTCTAATATCTGATATGATGTTTGCTAAAAGTCACTTATATGTTTAATTAATTTTGGTGTGGTTTTTCAACTAAAATCATTTATTTTGGGGTAAGGCGATATATATTTGGTGTTCTTTAATAGGTATAATATTTATAAATTATAAGTCAAAATCGTTTAATAATTGAGAATTAAGTTTTTATTTTTATACAGACAAATGTATATGCATGCATCTTTTATTTATACAGTGCACATTATTTGCATCAGTGTCTTTTTTAACTTTTTCTTAACTTTATTAGAAAATCGCTTATAATCACTGACAAGGATTTTCATTAGCCTTGTCTGAAACAGCATATGAAACCTAACTTTCTTTTCAATGATTGTGATGACTTTCTTACAAAGTCTAGCCTATTTTGTTTACTCCTTTCTGAATGATCAGAACTAGCAGAATTCAAAGGGGAAGCTGTGGATTGCTGTAGGGTAACATTATTTACTGTAGACCACTAATGTGTTGATCATGGGTCGGCCAGTAGCTGAATTAATGCCAAGATCATACAGTGTGGACTGCTGAGCCATGGGTTTTAGCAGTTGTCTCTATATGAAATTCTCAAGAATTTCAGGAGCTATACTATCTTTAAAAAAAATAAAAGCCACCCCAGTGAAGGCAATTGCATTGTGCTCTCCCCAATTGCTTTGCAATCTGAGAGTCTTAATGGATAACGAGGAGGAATCTACTTTCACCTTGGTTTAGTACAAATTTCAGATAAATTAACATCTCTGGCTCTAGACTAGACATCTGAAAAATAATTACCATATTGAATCAAATCATTCTGAAGCCCATTCCAGGTGATTTCACAAAGACATTCAATGACGTTTGCATCTGTCAAGTTCTAGACAAGCCTGTTATTTATCTGAAATCCATCATGTGTATAAAAAGTCCTTTAATCTGCCAGGTAAAATTGTGTCTTTCTAACAGTCGCCAGCTGGTCACCAATTAGATCAGAGAGTATCAAATCTATTTTGTCTTCTAAGTTTTGATACAAGTGTGGAATAATATTAACTGATGCTTCTGTACTCTTAGAAAACAAAATTCAAGAATTTTCCCTAAGGATGATTATAAAACATTTCTTTTGATATCTAACTCTACAGGCAAAGAAGAGAAAAAAAATCTTAACCAAATGGTAGATATGTTGGCTTTTTTCTCTGTCAATTTTTTTATTTTCCTTAACATTTTTATTAAAATTTTACATGTAATATATTTTGATTGTATTCTTTCCCAGACTCCTCCCAGTACTTCCCTCTTCCCTACCTCCCCAACTTCAGGTTCCTCCCTCACCATCTCTTTAAAATAATGTCCATTCACCTCACAATTTTATGCTTGATTTCTAGTTTCCCATTTTTGTTTATAATAATAATATATTTCATTTCCTTCTTTTTGGGGAGATTCCTGGACTCTTAATTTTTAGTTAAGTCTAGTTATTAACCTATATAAGTATAAGATGGCAAGTCAAAATAGAATAGTCCTGATGGCTAAGAATGTTGAAGGCTTCTTTAAGTATTTCTCAGCCATTCAAATTTCCTCTATTGAGAATTCACTGTTTAGACCTGTGTATTACATTATTTGCCTTTTTTGTTTTATAGTTTCTTTGTTCTTTATATATTTTGGATATTAGCTCTTTATCAAATGTGAAGTTGGTAAATATGTTTTTTTTTTTTTTCATTTTGTAGGATGCTGCTTTGTCAAAATGGCAGTGTCCTTTGTTTTATGGAAGCTTTCTAAGTTTCATGAGGTGCCATTTCCTAATCACATTAGTACCCACACATTGTACTCTTTTGAAATACGTCTCTTATGCCAATGATTTCAAGAGTATTCCCCAGTTTCTTTATTTAGTACCAGGTTCGGTGTATCTGATTAATGCTGAGGACTTGATCCTTTTGGAGTTATGTGCAAGGTGATAGGTATGGATCTATTTAGATTCTTATATAATCTGTATCCGGTTTGTCCAGCACCACTAGTTAAAGACCCTGTATTTCTTTTCATGTATGTTTTTCTGATTTCTTTAAGTCAGCAATCATGTGTGGAATCCTGATATGTCTTCAACTCAATTTCATTGATCAATTTGTCTGTTTATATGCCAATATCATACTGTTTTTATTACTACAACTCTGTAGTATTACTTGAAAACAAAAACAATGAGACCTTTAGGAAATCTTTTTATTATTCAAGATTGTTTGTGTGTGTGTGTGTGTGTGTGTTATGAAGTTGAGAATTGTCCATTTAAGAACTGTGAAGAATTGTGTTAAAATTTTTATAAGGATTGCACTGAATCTGTTATAGTCTCTTGGCTGATTATATTCTTCAGTCTGATGTATTCCTTCCAATATTCTCTGTAATGATAGTTTAATGGACATGAATCATCTCATCCTGTTTACGTCATAGGGAAATGCCTGTGTCCCCATTTATGGTGAATAGTTTTGAAGGGTATGGAACTCTAGCTTGGCATGTATGATATTAATGAGTTTATTCCAGACTTTTTTGGCTTTCCAACTTACCACTAAAGATACCACTATTAGCCTGATGGGATTCTCTTTATATGCAACTTGTGCTTTTTAGCTCATGCAGTTTCTAAAACTCTTTCTTTTTTCTGTATAATTAAAATTTTAACTGTGATTTTTATTGGAAATATCTTTTCTGATTTTGTCTAATGGACATTCTGAGTTCTTATATCTGTCTAGGTATGGGTTTCCTTAATTTGGGGAAGTTTTTTGTCAATTATATGGATTAATAATCTAGCTTATCCTATTGACATGGGATACCTTATCTTTATTTATCACTATAATTAGAAGACACTGTCTTTTAGTATTGTCGAAAAGTTCTTTCATATTCCATGTGTGTGCACATGTGCGTTTCTTTTGGTATTTTAGTTTGTACGGTCTAATTACTTTACATTATCTTCAAATTCTAGTATTTAAATTTTTACTTAATACATTTTACTTATAAGTGGTTTTAGTGAGTTTTCTAATTAGATTATTGGGATTTTAAATTTCATCTCCATTTCAGCTTGAGTTTTCATCAATGTTTTTATTAATTCTTTACAACATTCACTCTTTAAAATACTGAATTTTCTTCATCATTTCATTCAGACATATCTTTGTAAATTTTGGGAGGCCATCAATCAGGCTTATATTACTGTTCTCATTAAATTCATTTAGTTCTTTGTGTCTTCTTTAAACTCCTTCAATTCTTTGATGAAGTTTATGATTGTATCTCTAAGATCTGTGTACTCCTGTCCATTTTGGTCATTTTTATTTGAGAACATGTTTTTGGAGGGTGGAATCAGAAACAGGATTTCTCTGCAGCTTTGGAGCTTGTTCTAGAACTTGCGATGTAAACCAAGCTGGCCTCCAACTCAGAGATTCCCCTGTCTCTGCCCCTTGAGTGTTTGCATTAAAGATGTGCACCACTACTGCCTGGCTTGAGAACATTTATATAAGCCTGGTCAATTTGGGTAAGGAGAGACATACTATCATCACTTTGCAATCTGGATGATTCTGTAGTTAGGCTTGGGCATGTAGACTTCTTTTTGTGGTTCTATGTCAGATGTGAGCCAACTCTGACAAGCCTCTCTTCTGGTTGCCTCGGACTTGACCGACTGTAGGATGAGTGTCGAAAGTTTTAGTGTGTTAGGTGAGTTTACAGACCAGGCCACTAAACTTTCTTGTAATATATTGTCAAATATAACATTTTTTTAAAAAGGAGGCATGATTTCCAGAGTTTAATTGCTTAAACACTTTTATAGGTCCTTTCTCTTTTTATTTTACAACAAATGTGTTCAGAAAAGTATTTTTAGTACTGAAGCTAAAATTGTGACAGATAACATACCATGTATAGTATACAGGATTTGATATTTAAAGTACAAACTTCCAATTTTGTTAAAATTAAGCTGCCAGTTTCTCCTCAAGGTTTAATGAATCCATTCAGTTGACTAATGTATTTATAGGAAGATGCCTCAGGGTATTTAACTTCTATGTGTCTTTAGAAATCTTAGCAGAATAGAGACCTTTTATTTTTTGTGAAGAAATCAGGAAGCACATGTCTTCTAATTTGTGCACCTGTATTAAAAAACTCCTCGTTTGTCAGAATGGTCATCTGCTCACACTCTTCCAAACAGAACATGTCAGATGCATTGACCTATTAGCTGATCTAACTTTAAGAACCAATGAACAATTTTATGTTCTATTTCTTTCTAATATTATACATGCTTTGATTTATTTTGCTTTTCTCTCTGTCTTTTTAGGGTTACGTGGTTCATAACGAACTGTTCTGTATTTCCAAGCTGTTCTCTTTCCTGTTTTTGTGACTCAGAATACATAATCTGTTATTTCAGCTTTTTGTTCAATCAGATAGAATTTTAGCTGTAACAGGAGCCTCTGTCTTTGTCTCTCTTCTCTATTTAGTATTAGTCACTTTTCTTGGATGATATCACTCAAAATCTTTGAACTTTCATGAAGCCCTAACACAAGAAACTAAAGAATGATGAAAGTGGAAGAAATAATATTATCCAGGAAAGAGGACACTAAATGGTTATTTAATATATATTACACATAAAAAAGACAGATTGTGCAGGTTACAGTTAAGTGTTAAGAAATATATTTGTGATATATATATATACATATATGCATGTACTAGTAATGAATGACGAGTTCATGAATTGTAAAGAGAGCAAGAAAGAATGTGGGGATGGCTCAAAACAGAAGGAAAAGATGTAATTGCATAATAATCTGAAAAGGCCCTTATGAGTAGTGATGAGCAATATCTTCTTGCTTGTCCTTCTTATGTAAATAAAGCACCCTGCATCTTGGAAATCAGCAAACATTAAGTGCTGTGAATCAATATCTCCTTGTATTCTTAATTTGCTACCATCCATTCCCTAGAATTAATATTGTTACTGATGTGATCCCTATTTCAGTCATAATTAAATAAACATCGCCAACACTGACACAGTATTAAGCTTTGTAGGTATAAGAAAACACGGGCACATTCCTTCATCTGGAAACCAGGTAATAGAACCAGCAACAGAAGTCAATACCAATAAAAATCCACAAGTGACTGGAAGACTAAAAGAGCCTCATAGAAATCCGGTCCCAAAGAATGTTCTCAAGTGAAAATTATCTAGATGAATTCTCCTGGGGCACAGAACTTAAAGCAGCGGTCAGAAACTTCATCAGATAATCAAGGAGTTTAAAGAAAACAGAAGCAAACAAGTCAGTAGAGTTTTTTTTTTAATTTTTGTTTTTTTTTTTTCCATTCAAAAATTTATACTTCTTCCCCTCCTACCGTTCCCCTCCTGCTCCCCCCTCACCCTCTTCCCTCCCCCTCCCTGCTTGAGAGAGGGCTGGGAACCCTGCCCTGTGGGAAGTCCAAGGTCCTTCACCCTACATCCAGGCCTAGGAAGCTGTGCATCCAAATAGACTAGGGTCCCAAAAAAGCCAGTACATGCAGTAGAAACAAGTCCCAGTGCCTTTATCAATGGCTTCTCAGTCAACCACAATCAGAGAGTCCAGTTTGATCACATGCTCGTTCAGTCCCAGTTCAGCTAGATTTGGTGAGCTCCCATTAGAACAGGCACACTGTCTCAGTGGGTGGACCAACCCCTCGCAGTCCTGACTTCCTTGCTCGTCTTCTCCCTCCTTCTGCCTTTCAACTGGACTTTGGGAGCTCAGTCCATTGCTCAGAGGAGGATCTCTGTCTCTATCTCCATCCTTCGCCAGACGAAGATTCTATGGTAATATTCAAGATAATCATCTGTGTGATAGTGGGGCAAGGATAGTTCAGGCACCCTCTCCTCTGATGCCCAAGTACCAAGCTGGGGACATCCCCATGGATACCTGGGATCCCCTCTAGAGCCAAGTCTCTTGCCAACCCTAAAATGGCTCTCTTAATGTAGATATCTTCTTCCCTGCTCCTATATCTGCCCTTCCTCCATCTCCACCATCCCACTTCCCCAAGCTCTCTCCAGTCTTTCCTTTCTCCCTTTCACCCTCCTTCTCTCCCTTCCCCCAACCCCATCCTCACACTTACCCCACTCCCAATCTTCCAACTTTTGCCCGGCGATCTTGTTTTCTTCCAATTTCCAGGAGGATCTATATATGTTTTTCTTTGGGTTCACCTTGTTATTTGGCTTGTCTAGGCTTGCGAACTATAGGTTTAATGTCCTTTGTTTATGGCTAGAGTTCACTAATGAGTGAGTACATACCATATTCATCTATTTTGGGTCTGGGTTATCTTACTCAGGATAGTATTTTCTGTTTCCATCCATTTGCATGCAAAATTCAAGATGTCATTGTTTTTTTACCGCTGAGTAGTACTCTAATGTGTATATATTCCACACTTTATTTATCCATTCTTCCATTGAGGGGCATCTAGGTTGTTTCCATGTTCTGGCTATTACAAATGATGCTGCTATGTACATCGTTGAACAGATGCTTTTGCAGTATGATTGGGCATCTCTTGGGTATATTCCAAAGAGTGGTATTGCTGGATCCTGAGGTAGGCTGATTCCCAATTTCCTGAGAAATCGACACACTGATTTCCAAAGTGGTTGCACAAGTTTGCATTCCCACCAGCAATGGACGAGTGTCCCCCTTACTCCACATCCTCTCCAGCATAGGCTAGAATTGGTGTTTTTGATTTTAGCCATTCTGACAGGTGTAAGAAAGAATCTCAAAATTCAAATAGCCAAAAGACACTAAAGGTCATGTTAAACCTTCTTAGCGATCAGGCAAATGCAAGGCAGTAGAGATTTTTATGTCACACTGCTGGGATCCCCGGTAGTTAAAATGAATGCAAACCCTTTTATTTTTCTAGACATGTACTTCAAACTAGAAACAATGTGATTTGTATGTAAAGAAGTCATGTTGGTTCCATCGTCAATACACTTGTTACCTGGAAGAATTACCACTAAATCCAACTGCAATGTTCTCTAAAATGTGAGGGATGGAGCTTTTCAGTTATCTGTGGCTTGGGGTTACACACAAAAATTGAAGAATAAACAGCTTTTTTTCATAAATAAAATAACATAAAAGACTAATTTTAAAAGAAAGGAATTTAAATGAAATTACCATAGTTTTGACCCTGATATAATTAAGAAAAGAATTTGAGTGTTTGTGTTTAAATCTGACAACAGGAAAAGTATATTTCTTTGCTATAGAAGGATCATCACACTTCCTGCACCACAAAGGTTTGTTCTGCTGACGTTACAAACATGATAGTACTCGATTCCAGGCTTGAAACAGCATAGAATAGCAATTTAACACACTGTCTTTTATTTTTGTAAGCTTATGATTTACACTGACATGCAATGTATATGCCATTTGATATTTATTTACTTTTAAATTCTGCTAATCTCAAAAAATACAGTTAACAAATTTTTACTGTTAAATTTTTTAAAAAAAGTTTGGAGAATAATATAAAATAACTTGATATCTTAGCTATCTATGATTGTGTCATATGAATAATATATAAGATTTCTAGAGAGCATTGATCTCAGCATTTTACATTTAAATGGTAAAACTTTGAGCATATTGGATATACATATAGTATTTGTTGTTAGAGACATGCAGTGCTATTAAATGTTATAATTTTTATGAAGGCAAAATTATATGAAATTTCTGATGTTAGAGATCATTAGAATATTCCAAGTGGTGTTTGTGGCTCAGGCCTGCAATCCTAGTCATTTTGGAGACTATGACTGGAAAATTATAATTCAAAGTTTGGACTATCGATCAAATCCAAGGTCAGTCTGAGCAACATGAAACTCCATCCCAAAATAAAAAGAATAAGATAAATAACTGGTGTTGGTTACTCAGCACACAAGGCCCTGCTTAGCATATTTTCTGCCCTTTCTGAATCCCTGTTCTCATATTGGGAAGTGCTTCTGGGTTCCATGGTTTATTAAAGGCATCTTCCTTTCTCCTAGGAACTAGTAGTCAGCAGCAGGCACTGCATTGGAATCACTGATCTCTGATCCCTTGTATTCTTTTGAGAGAACCACTCTTGTCTGTTCCTCACTGTATCATGAAAAAGACTATATGTTAAAATAACATTTCTCCAGTCTGACCAGATCCTAATGGTCATCACCCGAAATAAACATTTCTGTCTTGATATAATACCCCGGGGAATCCTTTCTTACTTCTGGTTATTCACAATAAACCTGACCATGTCAAGTTAATTGCTTAATTATTTCCATTCATTGTGATGAAGTTACTGAAGGGTTCAACAAATATATTTTTGCTAACATGTCATATGAATTCCTTTACCTTTGTCTTATGATAATTCTGAAAAACAGAATTGTAGGGATAAGCCCGCCCATTGGGGGCGGGCTCGCCTCGGGCGAATGTTTACTGATAAATTGGGCATGCAGAAGCCTCACTACCCTTCCTGCTTCTTATACTTCACTGGAACCTTGGTTTCCTGAGTCTTGTTTTCATTAAAGTTGTGCAGATACCTACACAATTTGTCTACATTAATCTAAACTGCCACTTCACAGAATAACTAAAATAGCCAAGCTCTGAGACAGATATTTCAGCTTTCCTGAAAACATACTGAAAAGTTTATGCTTGGTTAATGTATCTGTCTATACTACCTGTTTTTTCAATTATAAAGTCAATTGTATGTGTCAGAGATCCAGAGAAATTTGTGTTTTCACATTGCTGAAGTGCATATTAGTTAAAGACTCTTAAAAAGACTTTAAAGCACAATTTATTCTAGGTGAGTATATGTGTATATTTTAGGATTAAATCTTTATATTCCTGAAAATATTGTTTAAAAAAACGAGTGTGTATACTCTAATTAACATGTACAAAAATGAACATCATGTTAATTGCAATGACCTAAACTTGTAAACAGCATAAATGGACAGAATTGGCTGAATATTAAGAAGTAAATCAGTATATATTCATAAAATTAAATTGCATCTATTAATAAGATCATTGGTAAATGAAATACTAGAGGATATAGGTAAATATCAGACATGACATTAAGCAAAATTTAGGAATATAAGGTATTGCTCTTCTTCAATGGATAGATTGACTTTGTAATGATGGAAAACAAAATCATGTAATAATACCTAGAATATTTCTTATCATTCCTTCTATCCTAATGTGTAGATACAGAAAATGATACTCATTTCCCCTGGAGAATACTGTGATATATTGCTTTTCTCTTTTTCTTCTAGTGTCCTGAATTTAAAAGGCCTCGAGACATTGCAGTTGACTGGGTTGCAGGAAATATTTATTGGACTGATCACTCTAGAATGCACTGGTTTAGCTACTATACTACTCATTGGACTAGCCTGAGGTACTCCATCAATGTAGGACAGCTCAATGGCCCCAATTGCACCAGACTGTTGACAAATATGGCTGGCGAGCCCTATGCTATTGCTGTAAATCCTAAAAGAGGGTAGGTTGATGCTTGGTATTTTTGTTTCTCAATAGAATATGGATATCCACATTTATAGATTTTGTTCTGTATTTTTATTCAGTGTTGAAAATTTCTCTAATACCAAATATTTCCATCCTGTTCTTTTATAACTTTTTCCTTTCTCAGATATTGACACATAATATTTTCATAAATGTTTTCTATATTATGCAATTAATATATTTGTGACTATCTCTCTTCTTGTCTCATAAGTTTATTTGTTTGGCTTACAAAACATTAGAACTGACATGATGATCACATGACTACCATTATTAAACATCAATTGGATTTTCTAGACTTTAAAAATATTAAACATAATGCTTAGAGCTTAAGGAAAACAATATCTAAAGACATACTCATATTTCAATCTCTTTACATTTTTATTATTTAATCTGAAGATGTCCTTTCTGTGTTAAAAAAGGAAAAGCCTCTCCATGCAATGTTGAAAAGAAACATTAAATGAAAGTCTTAAATACCTTAAAGGAACCCCAAACTCTATAGTTGTGAAAAATCTTATCCATTAAATGAAAAGACAATTTCAAAAATACTTAGTTCTGCCTGTAATTTCAACATTTGGAGACAGAAGGATATGGAGTTCGAGACCAGCATCAGCTTTATAAGGAGCTTGAGGACTAGCCTGGGCTTTCCTATCTGAAAAAAAGAAAAGAGAGAGAAAGAAATACTGTTTTTTGGATCATTCTAATGACTTCAATATTTTAAAAAAAAAATTATTGAAAATAGATTTTTCTCTCATATCATACATCCAGCCTCAGTTTTCCCTCCCTCCAGTCCTTCCAGCTCCCTCCACCTCCTCTGAGAAATTTTTACAACATGTATATAAAGTATTTGATCATATTGTCACCCTCTTTCCCACTATGACTCCTTCAAAGCCCCTTGCCCACCATGTCCCCCTTCGAGTTTTATGTCTGTTTCCATTTAAATAATTATTTTACTTTAATAATCCACTTGTTTTTGTATCATCTCTATTATATTAAATAATATGTCAGTATAAGATGACTACAAGCTTTTAAAATAGTTTTCTCTTGAGGTTTTTATGGGGTTTTCAAAACTAAAATTTATACAACAAATAATAAGCTATGATGTATATTATTAAATAAAATACCTCAACAATGACATTTGGGTAAGGTTTTATTTGCAATATTGTTTTACAAGATTGGCTGTTGGAGTTGAACATCAATTTAAGTCAGGAATATGCTTAATGAGGGGACTGGATCACTTGACACATGTGATCTGATTAGACACTGGTAAAGGAAGACAGCAGTTTTTTACAGCACTGTCTCCAAGCTAAACTCCTTGACCTACTCTCTGCAGGATGATGTACTGGACAGTAATTGGGGACCACTCCCATATAGAAGAAGCAGCCATGGATGGCACTCTGAGAAGGATTTTAGTACAAAAAAACTTACAGAGACCCACAGGTATGATGTATTTGGCATGCAGTAAATATGAAGCAAGATGATAGGCTTATTAGTATTAACAGTTTTTTTCTAGTATTCTTCATGCTAAAACATTTTCGAGTAAATAAAGTACAGTGATGTTACAGAAGTCATCTACATTCTATAGTCTTGCTTCCCAACTCTAAACACAGTTATTATCATATGCCGCGTTCGTTTTAAGATGTTATTTGAAAACTGCTTAAGTCATAAGTCTACTAGTAGGTTTTTACATGAATCAAGCTTTGATAGATCCTAGAAGTGCTTTGGGGTATTTATTTGGATGCATGTTAATGTCAATGATATATGTGGTAATATTTCTAGAGCATACCAAGAGAAATGAACTCAATGATGACAAATATAACTACTTTCTGTAAAACGTCTGGTTTCATGGTACATGACTTTGCATTCAGTTTTTATTTTTGTTTTCTCGCTATTCTTCCCAGATCTCACCTAAAACTTCCAATATTCTGCTCCCTCAGCACCACTCAGGGCTCCAATCTTGAATCAGTTCCATATTTCCTGCTTGTTCCATGTTCCTTCATCAGACAGCCCAAGGCTTGTTCCTCTCTCGCGCGCGCTATTATTTAAAACTGCCTAATGCCAAACTTTAAACATTTCAGTCATAATACCATAATCCAAAATTTTGTGCCTCCCACCCTGCTCTGAGCCTACCAGTAAAAGAATTGAATGGTGGTTCATTTGCATGATCTACTTTTTTTTTATACTTGGCTATCTTTCACACTTTAAAATAATTATGGTTGTTACATATTTATTAAATTTAGTTTGCTTTGTGAGTTTCATTTGACTCTACCATTTTAATTCTTTATTGAATTGAAAAGTTTGGGGGATTAAGTCTACTGCCATGTCTTTCATTCAAGTAACACATGCTTTTGGAACTGAAGAAAGTTTCTACACTTGTGAAGCAAGTGTCAGCCATTGTGAAACATGTCATAGTAAAGGTTATTTTACATACTTGCATAATTTTAGGCAGGTGTAATTACCATATAAAAAAGAAAAGCCATTCAGGATGGGTAATTGTTTGGGATAATATTTCATTATGAGTTCAAATACCTAGCTTTTAAAATTTGTTGCTTAAGAAATAACATGAATAAAAAAGACAGCAAATTGTGTTAGGTTTTTGTTGTTGTCTTTTTGTTTTAATTAACTGTGACTAACACTTGAGTGAAATAACTGTCAGGGACCAATTTTAACAAGGATGTCCTTTACCAGGGTAGGGGAATGGGGATTAGAAAAATAAGTAAAGAGAACAAAGACACCAGTGAAAATAATAAAACAGAAGTAGGATAGTACTGGGAAGGAGTTCCAGTGAATACTGAAATAGCCTGCATTTAATTTTCCATATACTTTTATATCCCAATACAAAAAGGCAAAGAAGACAAAACACATCCTAGGTCAGGGTGTGTTTCCATACTTATTGTTAACAATTTTGAACAAGTTGAAACTTTCTGGCCTTCAAACAAGGTAGAAATAGGCTCATATTTTTGAGTCTCCACATATACCTTCAAAGAAAGAAGATTACTTGGGCTGAGAGCTTTTAAACATTTTAGCCACATCTATTGCTTGAGTCTGAGGTGAAAGATAATAATATGGTATTATCAGTGTTTTATTGGCATTGCTTACCCCATGGAAGATATGAATTCGAGAGGAACACATAGCCAAGAACCAAGAATAAACTTTCACATCGTCCTACCAACTTCCTATCTTTCCACAACCTTGAATACCACCTGATTTGCTTTTTTGTTGCTGGGATAAAATATTATGACCAAAAGCAAATTGGGGATGGAAAAGACTTGTCTTTTCAGGTTATAGTTCATCACACTTGAAGTCAGGACTAGATCTCAAGACAGTAATTGATACAGATACCATGGAAAAATACTTTTTACTGGCTTTCTATTTGGCTCATACTCAGAAAGCTTTCTTATACAGTCCAGAACTGCCTGCTAAGGGATTGTGTCACCCTCACTAGGCTAGGTCCTCAGGCATCAACTGGCAATCAAGACAATCGCGGTCATGCCTAGCATACAGGCAAATGCCACGAGGGCAATTCTTTAGTTTATGTTCCCTCTTCTCAGGTGACTCTAAGTTGTGTGACGTTGATAATAAACACGAGGCAGGATACAAACCGTAAGGTGTCGGGCATTTCATACCTAAAACAAAGTATCACTCATGTGAATATGTGGTACAAGAGCTTTTCATGCAGTGAGGATGGTAAATTCTGTTAGGAGATGTGCTTAATGTGTGTCAAGATAGAAAGAAGCTTAGTTTGCCTGGAATAATATAAGGTAAGCAAGAGCTTGTCAGATGCGATATGGCTTCATTATGTACTTCATTATAGTTCCTTATTAAAAATCACCACACGTTCACTTTACATCATATATTTTGCAGTCATTGAAAGTATAGATCCTTGCATTCATTCAGTTTATCCTCCCAAATAGCACACCATAAAAATAAGATTTTGTTAGCACATGTACACACAGACCTCATGTAAATGACACAGAAGGAATGCACTGGTGCAAAGATGTCACCTCAACCGCAGAAAAAGAAGAGTCTTGGGAAAGTGGATGGTTAAAATTGTTTCCTAGTACACGACCAGTAAAAGACCCTGGGGAATTTCACAATAAAATTTAAAGAATGTTCTAAAATAGCCTCAAGGTAAGAGGTGGAACTGAAGGGAAGCCAAGCAGCAGAGTAAAGAAATTAGGGAATGACACAGGACGCTGTGTAAAGAAAAGAAGGACTGGTTCTTTCATGTCTTAGAGGACTCTGTAATTATACAAAATCTATTTATTTACCTGTGTGCTTGTTTATTTGTTTTTACTGTAGTTTTAGGGTCTTTAATATCATAGAAAGAAAGATAAAAAGAAAAACAGTGGGAAATGTGATGAAACTTCAGGCCCCAGGGCCAGAGTCAGACATCATGGTGGGAGCACTGAATTCTTATGAAGTGGGAACAAGATAGGATTCTTTACAAATAGCAGATATGAGGCTGTCTATGATTTAGATCCCGTGCATAATCTTTTTCAGCTTAGAAGTTTTGCTTTGATAACATCTGTTCCACTCACAATAACAGACTTTTAGATTGCTTGCTGAGTTTGTCAGCTAATACTTATTGACCACTCCATATGTAGTAAGCACAATTCTTGAAAATTGTAATAAAGAGAACAGAAACCTGCCCTGGAAGTACCCACAACCCTCCATTGCATAGAAGGTTAGAGGAGCACAGAAAAGGGAGCATCAGAAGTATAATTAACAGTGGAGAGATTGAAATATATGCTCACTTTTTTAGGACAGTAAGTAGGCTTTGACAGGGGCTGAACGTGATTACAACTGTACTCAGGATGTATATGTACTGCTGTCTCTCAGCCACAGAAAAGGAAGTTACCTTACCTCAATGGAAATGTTTCATAGATGCTAGACATTTTAGTGTTGGAACTCAGAACACTAAATTTGATATGGAAAATCAATACAAAGGAAATTGCTAGCCCTGTTAAGATGGAGGAGGGATTCAGAAATGAGGCTAAAAATGCAGACTATTTTAGAAAGTCAAGTTTAAAAGTGAAGGTACAAAAAGAGTCTAATCATAGGATCCTAAATTTCAGTGATTTCATAGTTAAATAAAAGTGTATCAAAGGGAAAATAGTATATGCTGTTGTACACAGTACATGCCTGATGGAAAAAAAAAAAAACCTGAGGCAGGAGGATTACAAACCTTCTTCTTTCGTGAACTTGATATAAAACTGACCAAGGTGAGGTATATTTAACTGTCAATTTCTCTTATTTGCAAACGAATTCAATAATTTATTTCACAGATAATTCCAAATAATTATATAAAATATTCACTAAAGCAGATTGTGTTTCTCTGACTATGTTGGGGTTATAAAGAAATTAGAAACTGAAAAATCTTTTTTCTTCTTCTGTTTAAAGCTACACAAAATAATTACAATGTTATTTAATACGCAACTGACAGTATTGTTTACTCTTCTATTTCTGTGAAGAGACACATTTGAAAGATAGTATTTAATTTGGGACTTGCTTGCAGTTTCAGTAGGCTAGTCCATGGCTATCCCAACTGGAAGCATGGTTGCAGTAAGGCAAGCAAAGCATTATAGCAGTATGTGAAAGTTTAAACCTAATCCACAGTGAGAGTGCAAGACTGGGATGGCATGGACTTTTGAAAAAGCAAATCCTAACCCATACCCTGATGCTCCCCTTTCAACTGGGCAGCACATACTAATTTGTCCTAAATATCACACCAAATGGGAATTAAATATTCAAATATATTACTCTATATGGACTATATTCATTCATGCCCACATATGATACATAAAGTATGCTTTTTTTTAAAAAAAAGATTTATTTATTTATTTATTTATCATGTATACAGTGTTCTGTCTGCATGTATCCCTGCAGTCCAGAAGAAGGCAGCAGGTCTCATTACAGATGGTTGTGAGTCACCATGTGTTTGCTAGGAATTGAACTCAGGAGGAACAACTTAAGTCTGGAAGATCAACCAGTGCTCTTAATCTCTCAGACATTTCCCCAGCCCTATAAAGTATGCTTTTTAAAAATAAATAAACTTAATTTTCTGTATATCATGGCAAAGCCTTAAATAGGTACCCCTTAAAATGTCCACAATAATTAATGAATAAACATCAAAGCATTATTCTATTAGTAATAATTTACTATTTTTTTTAGTTTAAATTGTTTTACACAATAGTTACAATAATGTGAGATGCAAAAAGAAAATCAAACCTTTTGTGTTAAAGGAGAGGGCTTGCTTTTTGTCCCAGCTGCCTGACTAGCTTTGGACCCGAAATAACCACACAAAAACTATATTCATCAAAACACTGCTTGGCCCATTAGCTATAGATTTTTATTGGCTAATTCTTTTTTTTTTAATATAATTTTTTTATTGAAAAAAAAAAAA
>NW_026067917.1:12242541-12320409 GCF_014885135.2 Alexandromys fortis
TACAAACCAGGAGATTTCAAAGACAGTTTGGTCACTTTCTTTTGTATCCTGCAGAATGTCTCACAGACTCTTTCATGAAGCAGGAACCCCAAAGAATCATTTCACTTTTAGGCAAGTTTAGCAGTCATCTCTCTGTGGGTTTTTTATGTCCAGTTTATGCAACAGTCCAGGGAAGAGCAGTTTCTTGCCCAAATGGCTAACCAACTCCATAGGAGCATCTTCAATGCCCATCTTTCTCAGGAAGTAGCTTGGTGCTGACAGGAGCAGACCTGTCTCATTGTCATGAAAAATCCTAAGTAATTAAAAGATCTAAATGCCATATTCTGAAGTTTTTGAAAGATATAAAGAATGCCTATCTGAAATATATCTATGTACATCCAGAAAATCTAACTAACATGACTACAAACTTGACTATTATTGATGATTATCTATTAACATATTTCTTAATTATACATTACATTTTTAATGAGCTACACAATGACAATACCTTAATTAAGATCAGAAATACATATACACATAACAAAATTGATCTTAAATTTATATCAATAAATCAAGATTTATACCAATGTAAATTATTCATATCTATATCACATCCCCCTTTAAATGTAAGAGCATTTATAAACAATATTTGGGAAGCATAGAAAGTGTTGGGAGAACTCTCCAGTGACTGAAATCCTGAAATTCGCCTATTATTTTTCCATAGGTTTTATACCCAAAGTAAACTGGGGAATAAGGTAACAAAAGACTTCATTAACATGAAGCAAAAGGATATCTCACACAGTCAATGGCTTTATCACTGTGAGAAACCAAATCTGTCACCTAGGTAGCTAAGGTACTCTAGGTCAAGTAAGCTAAAGATTGACCTTCCTTAGGTGACCTCAAAGTTACAATGGAAAGAGGAGAAGTACATTTGCATATCCTGACCACCCATCAGAATAGCATTGAGCTATATTAATTTCAAAAGATCCAGGCAACCACCTCCTGAGTTAGGAGGTACAATTAAGCCTGCCAGTCGCCAAACTCTCTGACCTGCAAACAAGGTGGAAAGGAGCCTGGATTTTTCAGTCTCTAATGTGATTTATTTCTTTCTTCTAGTTTATTGTGTTTTCCATGATTTCTTTAGGGTTTTATTTACTTACTCTTTAAGGACTTCTATCATCTTCACATAGTTTGTTTATTTATTTATTTACTAATTTATTTTTTAGTCTTTTTATTGTGCTTCAGTTATGTTTGAATATTTAGGACCTACTGTGGTAGGATAGCTGGGCTTTAAAGGAAACATAATTTTGGGGCTGTTATTGTTTGTATTCTTTTATTGGCATCTAGTCATATGTACTTGGTGTAATTTTAGGTCTAAATGTTTATTTCTGGGCTTGTCTTGTTTTGATGGGAATTTTGTTCCTTGGTTTCTGCTTCCTCTCTAGTTTTGCAGAGTGTGTTGTTTTAAGTGTTCCTTGTTTTATTTGTTTCCTCATCTTAGGCATTCCTGGAGGAATGATTGCTAGGGATAGAGAATGGCTTTCCAGCAGGTGTTTTCTCTAGCTGAGTAGGTGGTCTTTAGGAGTTTGAGGCTGGGACACAGAGTTGAAGTATGAAGGAAAGGGGGATCCTCAGGAGGGCAGGTGGGAGAAAGAACCAGCCTCTGTTCTTTTTTTTTTTTTTTTTGTAGCACTAGGGTAGACCCTGAGAATTGATTCTGGTGTGATACAGAGAGGTGGGGAGATCTGTGGGTTTCTTGTCTTCTGGCAGAGGTAGGCTGTGGTTGCATAGGAGGTTTCCATCAGAGGTTTCAAAATTTCTTGAAAATTCATTAGCTATGGATTTAATGATGCAAGGTACTATTAACTATTTAATTAATATTCTATATGCCCACTACTGAAATTAACTCAAAAACATTATTAGTATTCTATACAGATACAGTCCTGGTGGCATATTAAAGTGCTTAAATTAGCCTGCACTTAACAGTGAGTAGGGTTTTTTTTTTGTTGTTGTTGTTTTGTTTTGTTTGTTTGTTTGGTTTTTTATTTGTTTGTTTGTTTGAAACAGGGTTTATTTGTAGCTATGGAGCCTGTCCTGGAACTAGCCCTTGTAAACCAGGCTGGCCTCGAACTCACAGAGAATCACTTGCCTCTGCCTCCCAAGAGCTGGGATTAAAGGCGTGCGCCACCACTGCCCGGCAGAGGTAGGTGTCTAATGAACATATGGACACCTACATATTTAAGGTTTTAATCAATTGAAAGGCATCTAAGTCTCTTTAAAGAAATACGCCATCTTATTTTTTAACCTAGTACTGTAGTCAATATAAGAAGAAACATGACCAGTTTTCATATTTAGGCAGTGAGTAGAGAGTGATAAATATTCACCTCTGCAGCAGGGGTATGAGATGCTTCCCTTTCAGCCATCCGCCTGTACAGCATAAATACACCATAATTACATGAGAAGAAAAAGGTGCCTATGTGTGTGTGTTGAGTAATGAATGACATGTCAGAACTGGGACAGTTTTGAATTCAACTTTTGGTAGGAGCTTAGGTAAGATTATATGAGATTGATTTGTGTACAATATCCTTTGAGGAATAGAATTTATGTTGCTTCTATCTTCCCCAAATTGGGGCAGTTGCAGAGGGAATAAAAAATGATGTAATGGCTCTTGGACCTCTTGTAATTGCTTGCTTCATTTACCAAAGACTTTGTATTCAGCAATAAAAATTCTCTAATTATATGAAGTGAAGAGAGTTTTAGGACTCTTTTGCTTCTCATTGATGCATCCTTTTTTACTAACATAGTCATTAACATATGTATGAGGCTTTAGTCTTTAAGTGTGCAGGAAAAGTATCATTAATATAGCTTGGAATCCAAATAATTAAATATTTATCAAAACATATAAATTAAGATTACAGAAGTACATATTTGCTAGTACTTAAGACTGTCTTTCACTGAACCAGGAACTTGCTGTTTCAATTAGGCTAGCAGAGATTACATAAATCATATAAATAGATAGATACATAATCATGGCTATTCAAACTGTTCATCTAGTTGATATTATCTATACCCTTTGAAAAATATGCAATAACTAAATGCATTGTATTTCAATCATATGCTTAACTGTGAATAGATATTAAAAAGATAATATTTCTATAACACTACAAAATAAAGAACAAAATTATTAGAATGGATACAAAGAAACCTTATGATAATTATACATTTTAATGAGATGTTAAATTTGGATTCACAGTGGGCATTTATGCATACCAAGAAAATGGAGATAAAATTGTCAAAAAGAATTAAAAAAAAATTGGGAATGCAAAAGCAGAGAAAATATTTCTATGCAGAAGTATCTCAGTGTATATATTTATATAAGCATACAACTCCCATATATAATGTGCATAGTGGAAGATAAAGGAGTGGTTTGTGATCTTTTATTATAGTTTTATATTAGGGTGCTACTGATGATAGTGAAATCATTTATTAATTAAGGCTCTTTGAAAATATAAGAGTTAAAAACATTTTAAAATCCCTAAAATGTAATGGCAACCGAGGTATCATAGACAATAATATGTTCAGATAAAAACTCTGACTCATTAAGGCCTATTGTGCTACTGTCTGTATCAGTTATGACCTTTGCAATGTAGCATAATGTTATCCCTGATTAACCTGAATAAGGACAATACCAATAGGCACAATAAGGAAGATAAGGAAAATGTGAGGAGCTACACCCATAGATAGAAACCTCCAGAAAATTAAGAAATACTGAGGGTGAAAGAGCGAGTCTTCTCTGGGATGATTTTCCAATAAAAAGTGGTCAGCTATGAAGTCATATCATAGAAGCAACACGAAATGCTAAACACAGAACACTGTATCTATGTATTTATGTATTAATATGTGTTAAATATATTTGTGTATATTATATATAAGTCAACAAGGACAAAGTGACCGCGTATATGAGAAGGAGCAAGGCTTAAGAGAAGGAAATGAGAAGGATTGAAGAGAGGAAAGAGTACAGGGAAATGATGTAATAGTGTTTCAAATTAAGAAAATAAAAGTCAGTTTCAAAATGCAGCATTTTATTTTAAATTTTCTTTACTCCTACTAATTTCACACACTATATTTGTCATTTTCAGTTTATATAGAAAAGCTTTCTACTGTGCCTTTACTTTTTTGTGGTTGTTATTGACAGTTTATTAAAAAAAAAAAAGAGGAGATATTTTAGAGGGAGACAGGTACTTGTTATTCCATATAAACTTGACTTTCACTGCTACTATAAGAAAAGTGAGCGTTCTTCTAATATCATTTATATTTAAAGGACATTTTTAACTAAAGGGCTTAAGAAAAAGAACAATCTTTCATGTATGGATTTCTTTTTGTAATATAAATTCCACTTATCTAAAAATCTTTGTTTTTTATTCTACAATTTCTAATTCTGTATAGTCCCAGTCAATAGTTTACTACTTGACAAAGGTTGGTACGGTCAAGGGTACTCATAATAAATTTGTAATAAACATAATAAACAATGGGTTTACTCTTTTCCATAATAAACAAATGTAATCTAGAAACAGAAAACTAATTAAATGGGGGAGACGTTTTGTTTAGTTTAATTGCTCATTCTACTAAATTCACAGAGGAGCAAGGCAAGTGTTTTTCTTTTCCTCACCAAGGCTCGACCCTAATGTCAACAGCAGGAAACTGGATTATTATAGAGTTCGTTTTTCTCAGAATTAAACAGAAGCAGAGACAGCTCAAGCAGCAAGCTACAAAGCACAGTCTACACTTTAACTCACATTACACCATCTCTCAGAGTCTCACTGGGCAGAGTTCACCTTATTTTACTTAAAGATGAGTACATTTCTATTGTTAGTTAAATTTTATCTCAACTAGAACTACATAACAAATTGAAAAGTTTCTCACAAATTGCTTTTAAGCCAACTGTTTTTCTTTTCCACTCTAACCCCCCAAACGCCTATAACTTAGTGGACCTTCACCTAGAGGTGTATCAACACTCCATGGTATTAATCTGCTAACCACATTTTAATTGTAATGTTCTTTCAAGGTGCATAATGCATTCTGTGTAAATGCTCAATATTTAATACCACACAAATTAAACATCTGCAATAATGAAGATTTATTCAAGAAATTATGCATCATGGATGTTATTACTTTTCCATACTTGAGTAACTTTACATTTTAACATAGAGTATACCCTTTTTTTGGGAGAAGATATGTCATAATCTCAATCATATTTATGGAATGAACAACAGAGAAATGGAAATAGCCTTTTAATGAATTATTGCTTTAGTGTTTTGGTGGTTACTAGCATAGAATGACTATAAAAATAAGGAGTAGCAGTCTTAGAAGAAATCTATAAGATGAAAAATACCATGTGACACTACAACTTTAAATAGGGACTTTAGTGTTCCTTGTCTCTTATTCAGATTATCAGTCTTTAGTTGCTTTAAGCTGAAGCATGCTTGTGGATGCCTCCCCCCACTCAGATAAGTTGTTTTTTTTTTTTTTTAATTTATTTGCATTGGTATTTTGCCTGCATCTATGTCTATGTGAGTTAGAGTTAGAAACAGATGTGAGATGCCATGTTCGTATTGGGAATTGAAACTGGGTCCTCTGGAGCTTTAGTCAGTGCTCTTTACCACTGAGCCATCCCACCAGCAGTTCAGACCAGTTCTTAATGGCTTTGTTTTATCTAATGTCCCTGAATATTTTGATCTTGGACTCTAGAGCTTCATAAGAGCTTCATAAAGGAATTTGAAAGAAAGATGGTTACACTAAGTTTAAATCATTGTTGCACAGAGAACTTCCATGACTCAAGATAAAACCTAAAATATTATGTAAAACTATAATAAACTAGCTATAATTAAGAACTCAGTAAGTGTGAAAAGGATGATTAAGGTGATCTTACATGCTAGGTTAAGATTGTTCTAATCTGGTATTAAATGAAAGCTATCTGATCTGAATGCACGTTTTCAAGGGTAGAGGTCAAGAATTCATTTTTACCTAGTTCCTACATTACTGTGATATGCAATGGATGATTTTTATGATTCCTAAAGAAAATAGCAATCATGATTAAACATTAAAATAGAAACTGAACTGTAAGTAACCTCAGTCTCTTTGTATGACTTGTACCTGCATATTGGTTTTCAGGTCTGACGGTTGATCACTTCGGTGAACGCATTTACTGGGCTGACTTTGAGCTCTCCATCATTGGCAGTGTCCTCTATGATGGCTCCAGTCCAGTGGTCTCTGTCAGCAGCAAGCAAGGTTTGCAAAGTACTTTTTCACTGACAATATTAGTTCACGACACAGACAAAGAAGTATGGACATTCTGCAATCTGGATTTCCTCTAATTCTTTCAAATTGCAGTGTTTCTATTAATTAAAACGTCCAATCCTATTGGTATACTGAAGAGGCCACGGCAGAGAGCTCCTCAACTTGCACAAGTATAGGTGCTGGTTGTCAATGCTCAGGAATCATTTCATTCTATAAGTTGTTTATGAATAATGTCAGTCAACATTAACGTTTTCAAAATTGTGATGATGGGCAGGCAGCAGGAAACATATTATCATGAGTCTTTCGTCATGATCATAGTTATTAGGCCTAGTGAAAAGAGGAGGAGCAATGAGTACTCCTCCCATTGAGAGTGCAGGATCTTCTGTGTTCCACAGCTGGGTCCACTTTTCTCTCTGCTTCTCTGCCCATCTCCCACCTGGTTTTCCCATTTTCAGGTTCCTATTGATTGCCTAACACACTCTTTACCTGGCTGACAAGTAATTTTGTTCTATCTTCTTTTCTTTTTTTTAATATTTATGTATTTGTTTATGTATTTATTTATTTATTTATTATGTATACAATATTCTGTCTGTGTGTATGCCTGTAGGCCAGAAGACGGCACCAGACCCCATTACAGATGGTTGTGAGCCACCATGTGGTTGCTGGGAATTGAACTCAGGACCTTTAGGAAGAGCAGGCAATGCTCTTAACCTCTGAGCCATCTCTCCAGCCCCTATCTTCTTTTCTTTTCCCTTAATTTCTTTTTCTGTAATTTACCACAAGTACAAATGCAAGCTTAAAACGTTAAGAATTTTATTACTACATTCACTAAATATAACTTCACTTCATATGGTTTTTGTAATAAAAATGAGGAAGTTGAAAAATAATTGAATGAAAATTCTGTGGTATCTTTGTTTAAACGGTGTTTTATTGCTCTTGTCATTGCTTCCTTGGTTTGTTTGCTCAGTTTGCAATCTTAGGAATTTACCAAATCTTCCCTTACTTTTATGTTAACCTGGTATAGTGTTGAAAAGAAAGGCAGAAGTTGGAAGAATATTTATTATTTTGTAAGATTTATTTATTTTTATTTTATGTACATGGAAATCTTTATCTATAGGTATAAATGTGTATCATATCCATGTCCGATACCATTAGAGGTCATATGAGGGGAGTCAGATCTCCTGAAAGTAGAAATACAGATGTTTGTGAATCACTAGGTATGTTGGGAGTGAACTCAGGTCCTCTGCAGAAGCAACAGATGCTCTTAACTGCTTCTTTATCCAAATCCTCTATGTCCCTTTTCTAAAACAAAAGACAGTAATCTTTGTTGTTGTTGATAGTGCATCATTCTCTAGCTCACGGTGGCCTTAAACTCTTCTTTATGTTTGAGCCTCCTGAGTGCTGACAATATATGCATATGCCACAATAACCATTTCTATTATTTCAAATAATCCTGTAATTACATGAAAATCCACTAATTCAGATGTTAAAATTCAACTAATAAGTTAATAAATTAGGATTTTCTTAACAGACAGCTTTGTGTTACAGATGAGAGTTGTTTTTCCTCTTGTCAACATCATACCACAGGCAGTTATTCAGCCAGCATAAAATAAACCCAGATAATCTTTGAAGAAGCAGCAAGGGGTGACAGAGATGTTTGTTCTATAGGTTCTAGGTAGCATGTTTATCACCTTACAGAAACCACTAAAACGATTTTTAAGTTTGATGTTGACAAAAAGCCCAGTAATTGGATTTTGGATAAATGTAGGTATTTTTAACATTGGAATTTATATTCAGCCTGTGTTAGCAAATATTAATTGTAAAATATATCTATGTCATCGAGTCATGATTGTGTGAGGCACTTAGATTGAACTCACAATGGCATTAGTTCCTGTCTTCTGAACATTCCAGGTTTGCTGCATCCTCACAGAATTGATGTCTTTGAAGATTATATATATGGAGCAGGACCTAAAAATGGTGTATTTAGAGTACAAAAATTTGGTCGTGGCCCAGTAGAAGTCCTAGCTCTGGATGTTGACAAAACAAAGAGTGTTTTGATATCACATCGTTATAAACAACTAAATTGTAAGTAAAATTTATCATTTTTTTTCCTGAGATGTCTTAAGTTAATATATTTGTAGTTATGGTAACTATGTTAATATTGCCAGTAGGCTATCTAAGTCTGCTTTTGATGTGCTCATTCAATTCAGCAAATATATAAAAGTGTCCTCTATTGCCA
Organism: Alexandromys fortis; assembly: GCF_014885135.2. Taxonomy (NCBI): domain Eukaryota; kingdom Metazoa; phylum Chordata; class Mammalia; order Rodentia; family Cricetidae; genus Alexandromys; species Alexandromys fortis. Next base: position 12,251,057 of record NW_026067917.1, read on the forward strand.
GAAGAAATATAAACACTTTGCTGCATTTTTTAGAATTTTCTTTGAACTAATTTCTATTTAAAAACAATTAAAACAGCTTATAAGGTTGGTCTACCTTGGAGTTATGAAAATTCATCGATTTCCATTTCTCTGTGCTGTTTTTAAGCACCATTGATCAACATACCATTACCACTGCAACCACAAGAATGTTCATAGAGATCTCTTCCCAAGAGTTGTATCTTCTCTGATAAGTTGTTTATTACTTATCATAAACATAAATTCCCAACCTAGGAAGGATTCTCTAAGGAAGTTATTAAGGATGATATATTGAAATTATGTTGCAAGCTCAGCCAAGTATATTGGAAATTCAAATATAAGTATTCACATGTCATGTTTATTAAATAATTTATACTTATTTATAGTCACTTTTTTAAAGACAGTGTTTCTTTGTGTATCCCTGGCTGTTCTAGAACTCCCTTTGTAGATCAGGCTGTCTACAAACTCAGAGATTTGCCTGCCTCTTCCTCCCAAGAGCTGAGGTTAAAGGTGTGTGCCACAATTCCCGAATTTACAGTCAATCTTCAAGGGAAGTCAAAGTGTCCATTTCAATGTGAGTTTTGCCAGTATGTGGAAAGACAGCCATGTTTATAGAAATCACTGGAAACACATTCTAGCAGGAAATAAATCACCGAAATACCTCCTTAGATGCTGCTGCTGTTATTAAAAATCACATATACTGAGTTTATGTTTAATACTTGGGAACGTCATCCCACCTTATAGTTCTGACTAATTCATAATCTCAACTAAATGCTGCTAGATTTGTAATCTAAAGTTAATGCATTCCTATCGTAAATATGGTAGGATGGAGCAGTAGATTTTAGCAGAAAAATTTCTGTAATCTGGCTAGAATCTAGTAAAGAGCATGAATTCCCTCTGATCACATATGATGCTTGCTATATAATCATTTAGATAAGTTTAGTGCTCAGTCTCTCACATGGTAAGTAGGAAACCACTTTAATATGTTTCCAGTCATATTTTTTTAAACTTAAAAAAGCATGTGAATTCTATTCTTTGTGATCACACAAATGATAAGTTGTTTCTTTCAAAACTGTACAGTGAGTTACAAAAAAGGTTCAGATATCCCAATTCTAAAGTTATGTTACTTTCTTTGCATGCTTTGATGTCCATTGGAAATTTAAAATAGCAATAATTTAACAAAGTGCTCAGTTGAAAAATTCTTGTCTTATAAGTTTGATTTAGACTAGCAACCTAAGTCTGAGTCTTGAATATTCTGGAAAAGGCAATCACCAGATAATCGTTCATAATGGCCCAGAGCATAAAATAATCAACATAGATATCTGTACATGTACTGAATCAGAAAGAAAGTTGGGTTACTTTCAATCCAAAAGTTAACTAACTTTATCGAAAAGTACCCCTGAACTAATGATAAATGTATAAATGTACAATCATATCCTTTGTAGAATGGGCAAATTCCTTATCAAGGAAGGTATTCTGTAATGATTTTTCCTTACTTATAAAGTAGAGTGTCAGCATTAAAATGCAATAGCCTCAGTAAAAATTGCCTTGATATCTTTTTCATATTGGTAATTCATCATTTCAGCTTGCTGAATTTTATGCTTTTGAAACTTATTTCAACTTTTCTCCCACACATCTGTTTTTCTTCATTTTGTTTCCATCAGTACCCAATCCTTGTTTGAATTTGTCATGTGATTTCCTCTGCTTGCTGAATCCTTCTGGGGCCACTTGTGTCTGCCCAGAAGGAAAATATATGATTAATGGAACCTGCAATGATGACAGCCTATTAGGTGGGTATTCTCTCTTATTCTATAAACAGTCAGATGTATTATTCTGTGAACATTGGGGATGAATTTATATGAGCTTTGGTACTAAGCAGTATTACTTTCTCCATCAATTAATCTGCCTTGATATCAGTGACTTTTGAATGTTTGTAAAATCAGTCCTCTTGACAGAAGATTCTCTATCTGCCTGCCTTCAACAGAACACTGTACATTCAATATGTGCTTAATGGATCAAGAACTGAGAAGTTACTCTCAGAATCTAAATATGTTATTTGATACCTCTTGTTTTATAGATAAGATTTTGAGAATGAGTTTCCTCTATAGGTTTAAATTTCAGACCAGAATTCATTTATTCTTTTAATTTATTTATTTTTGATACCTTTTATTAGTTCATGTATGTAGAATACTAATTTGTAAAAATACAGGATACATTAGAAATTACCTTAATCTATTCATATGAAATGATATTTTACATTAAATATTATTTATTGTAAGAATAATACTAATACCTATATCAACTTTTATAAACAAAGCATAGCATTAATTTAGAAACTAAGGACTTATATAGAAGTGAAGTTGAAAATATTTCTTCACATAGCTTATATTTTTGAAGTATGAATTTAGAAAGAGTAATGATTATTTCAGAAAGCAGCATTGTTTTAAAAGGTGAGATTTGAACCAAATGGAAGATGAGAAAGTAAAAAGAAAAAGTTTTCTCCTGGATATCCAGTAGATAAAACTCTTCCAAACTTAAGGTGTTAGTCATTACTGGAACAATTCTATTAAAAGAAAACACTATCCTTACCAAATTTTATGTCACAGAAAAAAAAAAAACAGCATGCTCCAAAGCACTTTTGGATCACAGCAAGCATTTGGAAATAAGAGATAAATTTAGAATTTCTACCCAGCAGGATTTCTTACTTACTGTGCACGCCTCTGTTAGAATTCACTGCTCACCTCAATATCATGTCTTTATCCTCATTTGCCCTCTCCATCCCCGGACCTCTAGCTCCTTGGTTTCCACTGTGGGTTGTGGGTTGCACTCAGTTTAAATACTTTGCATAAATGCTGCCTAACTCAATCACATTTTTTTGTATTTGTTAACATACATATTTTAAAACCTGAATATGTAAACCCTAAGAAATTAAAAGATGGAAAGATGAATGATGTATACCAATGAGTGGTGTTTATCTGAGCAGCCATGGGTCTTACAGCAGGGGTATACTTCAACTCTTATTAGGGCTCAGATGACTTAATTTTGAGGATTGCTTTGAAGTTCTTATATTATATGATTTTTGAATACAACATGGAAGACTTTGGAGTTACATTTAAACCGAAGAAGGAAGAAACTCTGAGAGGACATTGAATTAGGTTATATAGAGGACACCCTGATATATTCCCATTCTCAGGAAGAGAATTGGAGAAATATGGCTTGTGAGTAGCCAGTTTTCAAAATTTCTAATAGAGACCTGTGGATCATGCCTAGTGTTAACACTGTCTTGCTAACTCCAGTTACCAAACACATTCTGTTACTGCTACATAATGACCCTGATGCTTTGTTGATTTCCCTGCAGCTGGAGGACTGTGTTCTCAGCTGTGCTGGGGAAATTAAGTATTTTCAAATTACACCACTGGTGAGGTCAAGGAACTGTACTGTGTGGGAGTGTGGTATAATCAACCACCCAGAAACTGAGTTTCTTAAAGGTCAACTATCATTTCAGGTGAAAATGCCTTGTCTCACTAGCCTCCCACCTACACGTCAAAAAGCAATGGCTACAGCAGGAACTGGCTTTGTTCTATTTCCACTTAAGTATTTAAATGGGTCTCTCTCTGCCTAAATAGAACAATGTTTTAGGAGTATAAATAAGACCTCACAGGGTTATTTTTTGGTTGTTTTGATTTTTTTTTAATGTAGCTAAAATCAGTCATGTTTTCCTGGTACTGATGTTTAGTACAGCCCCATTCCTTAACTCTTCGCATGTCAGTTACTTCTTCAATCTGCTAATGTCAAAAGATGAGCGCACACTATCTTTAAGCTTTGTATGAGAAAATGCAAACTTTTGGCAGAATATTTTACCTGTTCTTTTCGAAAGTTGATTATAATAGCTGACGTCGGCTTCTGAGTATTAGTATTATTTAGTTATTGCTAAGTAAGGCCTTCTGTTTAAATACAGAAATATTGCTAGGCAGTGGTGGCACATGCCTTTAATCCTAGCACTTGAGAGGCATAGGCAGGTAGATCTCTGAGAGTTCAAGGCCAGCCTGGTCTATAAGAGTTAGTTTCAGGACAGGCTCCAAAGCTACAGAGAAACCCTGTCGCAAAATAAATAAATAAATAAATAAATAAATACAGAAATATTAATGTTAGTTCTGGATGATTGTAACTCAGGCTTCATTTCATCAGTTTTCTATCCCATTTTTAAGTTGTTAGTTCCTAATGACTAATAATATTGTAATGTTCATTCTCTATAATGCAGATTTTGGATATCTTTATCATTCACATATACTATCTACAGTTGGGAATTCATCTTCTTAAAGTATCTAAAATGTATAACTCTAGTGTTCTTATTCAGAATCCCTTTTAGTTTCTTTTTTCCTCAAAAGTTAGACATATTTGAGAAGCTATAAATTAAGCAAGCACATTTCCACTGTCAATATTCAAACTGTTCTTGATCTCCTCATAGTAAGCACACTGTAGAGAATCTCAAATTCAACTGAGGTCAGTAATTTAATATGCTCAGAGGTGATTCACCCTAACTTTTTTATCTCTTCCTATATCACCGGTTTCACTTCATTTCCCCCTCAGAATTCTCTAGCTCTTTCCATCATATTTTGCTCTGTTTAAGTCATCCTTGTCCTGCCCAATCTGCATAATTCAGCAACATCCTACCTGTCACACTGCTTTCAGTTACAAATCTTCCAGCATATTTATTCTTTAGCTTTTGATCCTCCTCAAAGGATTCATATCTGGGCAAAAGACCAAAAGGCAGTGTTTGCCCCATTCCATCTTTCTGTTTTCAAAGCTTTGTTTCCTGTTATTCTTTCCCTCAAACCTTATCTTGTCAGATACTCAATCTTTTCCTTGCAGGTTCTGAATTACACAGATACACTACGCCTATATGTAAATAGTGTATGGACTTTTATTTCCTAGTCCTCCAGACCTGAACAATTACAAAGAAACTATATTAATTACAGCACCGGTTGGCTGATAGCTCAGCTGTTTTTCTAGCTTGTTCTTACAACTTATATGAATACATTTCTATCAATCTGTGTATTGCCATGGTGATGTGACTTACAAGTAAATTTTTGGCATCTTTGTTCTTCAGCAGCTACATGGCATTTCCTTGACTCCACAAACTCTCTCTCTTTATCTTTTTGTGTTCCCCACCCCTGGCTTTACTTTGCTAAGCCATTGGTCAAAGCAGCTTTTTTCATTAACCAATAAAAGCAACATATATGCAAGGACATCCCATATCATCTCCCTTTTTCTAAGTAAAAAGAAAGTTTTAAATTTTACAATAGTAAAATTACTTATAACAAAAGATTTATCAAGCAAGAATTAGCGTCAAAGCCAGGCGATGGTGGCCCACACCTTTAATCCCAGCACTCGGGAGGCAGAGGCAGGCGGATCTCTGTGAGTTCGAGACCAGCCTGGTCCACAGAGCTAGTTCCAGGACAGGCTCCAAAGCCACAGAGAAATCCTGTCTCGAAAAACCAAAAAAAAAAAAAAAAAAAAAAAAGAATTAGAGTCAAAACACTTAGACTATTTGTATTAGGCAAAATTAAATACACTATCATCTATCTTATCTTTGTGAATCTAAAGTTTTGTATATAATTTATCTTTTATAATAGCTAAGGAAAGCTACAAATATAATTATTTGTCTTGAACTCCAACAAGAAACCCAGACTAATATAATATTGCATAAGAAAACAGGAAGTGCAATATAAGTAACTTTCAGAGTTCAAGAATTGACACAGACATCTCGCTACCTGGACAGTCACCCAAAGTTTGACTTTAACATTGGGACATCCATCTTCAGCCTATAGGCCCATAATATCTGGGAGACTTTAAAGTAAGGCAGTAAATTTGAAGATCTGTTCTAACTTGTACTAGAAAAGTTCAACAGTTGCTTTCTTCTGTGTCCTGTTAACATATATTTCTTAATTATTTGTTACATTTGTAATGAGCTGCACAAACGCAGAACCTTGATAAAGAGCAGAAATATACATATAACAAAAGTGACCTAAAATTTGTATTAATAAACCAAGATTCATACCAAAGCAAATTTCTATAGCATATTCCCTTTTAAATGTAGACAAACATTTAGTGACAATATTTGAGAATATGGACATAGTTCTTCTCATTCTGCTTCCTACTATTTGTTGGGAAATGTAATTTTTGGGGGTGTTCATGGCAACCTTTCAATTTCAAATTTGCTCTATTTTGTGAAAAAAAATTATTATATTTAAATATATGTGTTTCCTTAGGTTACTTTAGACTTACCTGAACAAAATGCTTGTCTGTATATTTCTTCTTATACATAGATGACTCCTGCAAACTGACTTGTGAAAACGGAGGGAGGTGCATCTTGAATGAGAAGGGGGATCTGAGGTGCCTCTGCTGGCCCAGTTACTCAGGAGGACGATGTGAAGTCAACCACTGCAGCAATTACTGTCAGAATGGAGGGACCTGCATACCATCCTCTCTAGGTAAATTCTTGACCGTATGATGTATGCAAATCATGTGTGCAAATCACTTGCATTTTCCTAGTGTGTGAAATGTATGAGTTAAATAAAGCTTGATAATTTTGATGTAGCAAAAATCATCATGGTTTAAATTTAAAAACGATTCAACAAAATCAAAGACATTTATTCATTCCATCAAAGGTCAGTTTGCAAAATTAGTAATAGTAATTGACACTAAGCATATTGCTTAACAAAGATCAAAATAACCAGTATTACCAGTGCCTTTTAATTTTCACTTTAAGGTAACATAATTACATACACAAATACACAATCTTTAAAAATAAAATAATTCCATATAGAATTTGAATACATATTTCATTTGAGTTAATTTTCTCCTTCCCCTTTTATTGCATGATATCTCCTTGTGTTCTTTGCTCCAGTTTAGATTGATATTTGTGTATACCTTTTCATTACAGGTGGATGTCCAGTTTTATGTCACACTTTATTAGATAGGTTATCTTATTTAGTGCACAAGTTGTTGGCATTTTAATAAAATTTAGTTTTACATGGCAGCATTGGTGTATCATGGAATTTTGAATACTTTCCATTGATCTACATGTGTGTTTCTGTGAAAGAACCACATTGCTTTTATCACCATAACTGTTTAACTTAACTTGAGGTCAGATAATGTATCTATATTTGTGTGTGTGTGTGTGTGTGTATTCACGTGTGTGTGTGTTCACGTGTGTGTGTGTGTTCACGTGTGTGTGTGTGTGTGTGTGGTATACCCATGCATTTCTGTGAGTGTTATCATTTCTACCTGTAGGTCTTAGAGCTCAACCAAGTAAACTTTTCTCTGTCTTTTTCCTTGAAACAGGGTCCCTTTACTGATCACAGCTTATCTTTTTGGCTATACTAGATGTCAGTAAGGCTCCAGAATCTACCTGTCTCCACTTTTTCAGTTCTCGTTTTATAGGCACAGACTGCCATGCCATGTATTTATTTATGGTGGCTGAAGATCCAAACATGGGTCTTCTTGCTTACACAAAACCTCTTGGGACCTCTTGCTTGCAATTTATTTGTTAGGTTTTGTTCCCAGCTCCATGGCTCTGAACATTTCTTTATTGGAAGGATTTTATTTACTAATTTAATTCCTTTGCTGTTGTGGGTCCGATTGGGTTGGTTATATATTCTCATACATTCTTTACACATATATGTTTAGAAATTTTCCAATGTCTACTAATACATCAAGTCTGTTTTAATATCATCCTTTAAAATATTCAATTCTAATCTTATGTATTTTGTTGGAGTATGTTTTGACAATTCAACTTTTGGTAATAGTTTTATAAATTTAGACCTTTTTTTTCTCTTGTTCAATCTATTTTTGTTTTCAGAGAACCAAGTTATCATTGATTAATTCTATTTATTAATGTTTTAATCTTTACTTATTTATTTTATGCCAGCGTTTTTATGATTTACTTCTTCCTGCAAAAATCAATATTTTTATTCTTTTTATATAGTCTTACTTTTCTAGATATTTAAGGTGCACCGTTAGCTTATTTATTTCATTTCTCTTTGACTTTTTAAATGTAACTTGCAACTCTCAGCTCTTCTTATAATTGCCTAAGCCATGTCTCAGAAACTCTGATCTTTTGTGCTCTTCATTTTGACTCTAGTAGCATCTTAATTTGTCATTAATTTCTTCAATGACTAATCCTTTTTATTAATTTTATTGAGTTCTACATTTTTCTCTGCACCCCTTCCTTCTTATCCCCTCTCCTTCAACCCTCTCCCACAGTCCCCATGTTCTCAATTTACTTAGGAGATCTTGTTTGTTTCTACTACCCATGTAGATTAGATCTGTGTATGTCTCTCTTAGGGCACTCATTATTGTCTAGGTTTTGGAAACTCTTAACTCAAAAGCATATTGTTCAGTCTCTAAGCATTTATAAATATTTTAAAGTATATAAATATTTTAAAGTACATATATATATGTAGTTTCTATGTGTTCCATGAAATCTGATAACATTGTGAAAATTATTTCATTAATGTTTTGTCTCTTAATTTGCTTGTATGTTTGTTCATATATTAAATCTTGTTTGCTGATCTATAATAGTCGGTTTTAGAGGCTATTCTGAGAGTTAGTGAGAAGAATGTATGTTCTCATCATTAGGGTTGAGTACTGTGGATAATGTAATAGTTGATCCATGACTTAGTTTACTTGTGAGGTTCCTTCATTGATTTTTAATTTGAAGAACCTATCAATGAGATTGAGGGTTACAGAGACGAATGATTATTGTTCTTGAACCTATGCAGTGTTTTATTTATTTGAGTATTTGCTTTATGAAATTGTTCCAGAGTGCATAAATATTTACAGTAATTGCATCCTCTTGATGAATGTTCTTTTTCTTAGCCTTTACGTTCTGCTTTCTTTCTTCTGATTAGTTTTAGTATGAAGTGTAAGAATTGCTATATTAGCTTGTTTGTAGCTTATCTTTGTTTGGTAGTCTGACTTTCATTCTGCCTTTGATAATTTTGGGATATATTTCCCAGATGTATATCTTGTTAGAAACATACACACACCAAACAGATAGTTGGATAATACTTTTAAATTAGTTTTTACCTTTTAATTGAGGAATTAGGGCCATTTGAATTGAGTATTATAATTGAGATTTATTTGTTATTGCTTATGATTCTATAGTTTGATGTTCTATTTGGTTAGTTGTAGCTGTTTATTTCTCCTCAAAGTAATTTAAGATTTTATTTATTTTTTTTGCTATATTGGACATAATTGGCTTATATCCTGTTCTCCTTTTATTCTTTGTCTATGTGGACTTTATTTTATCCATCATAATATTGCCATCCTTCTGTGCATCCTAATCAGTAATTTCTCATCAGCGTTGGATGTGTTGTTATACTTGTACTTTTAACTTGTACTTTTCTTGAAATTATCATATTTCAATAGGTGTTTTTTTCTAGGTATAATAATTTGGTTGCAAATTATCTGATTTTGAAACAAGGTATTTATTATTGTGTACTTTTTTCTTTTGGATTGTTGGTGCAGACTCATATTATTTTGTGTTTCTCACTCTGTATGGTAGATGATATTTTTCTCTTACAGCTTTTAGTGCCATTTCTTTGCTTTGTGTTGCTGACATCTAGATGTTCTCTGCTCATGTCTATTTGGGTATGATTCCCCATTTGAGCAACTAATTCTCTAGAACTTGGAGATTCTTGACTATATTTTAACTGAAAATTTTGCCTAATGAATAAATTTCTTATCAGCTCCTTCTTTTTTTAACTATGAATTCTTATGTTTGATCTCTTGAGTATACTTCTGACGTCTTAAAAGTGTGTGTTACATTCATTGCTTTTTCTTATATGTATAATGCTGTTTCACACTTAGGCTTTATTTCTGCCATTTGTTCTTCAGATTTTTTTTTATGCCTTTTGATGACAAAAGTGTCAATTTCAAGATTTTTTTTTGTTGTCCCAAATTGAGTCTCACACGAGGTTTGTAGATGGCAGTCCTAGGGTCATTTTTGTAGCTATGCTGTGTTCTGTCTTGAGTGGAGTGACAGGGTTCTATTTTTTGTCATCACTTGCTTTGATGTTTCTGAGAGTGGAGTTCAGAAAGTATTATAACCTAGTAACAGTCATTTTGAGATGTGCCTACGTTCTTCCACTTTATGGGCTCCCTTTGTAATCCCACTTCCCCTGCTCAGATTCCCAGCCTTTCTCTTGTACCCTCCCATTGCTGCTGCACACTGAATTGTTCAGACCGGAGTGCACTACTGTCATGCTGCTCCATGCTGGTCTATGCTACTGAAACGCTGCTACATTTTGAGAATTTGAAAGTATATGGATTTTTTTTCACTATACAAATAATGTCCTTAAAAATCAAAATCAATTATTATTTACAATTAGATTCTTCTTAACTGAAAATAAACTACACCGGAACATTTCTTTGAATGTACTTAGCAATCTAAAACTACAACTGTTGTGTAGGAATTGTAAAATCTATGACAGTATAATTTTCAAATATGAGAATACAGTTAACATGTTAGGATATACTCGATATTGTCACTAATTTATAAAATGGACTTGTTTGCAAAACTGTTTACTAGTTGTAAGTAAATATATGTTTACCTATGAATATTATATTTACAAAATGTTGGTGTTATAGATTGAGAAATTTGATTATCTTTGCACAAATGTAAACTTTTAAAGCAAATTCTAATGGTTAATTCATTTTTCTTCATTGATTTATTTTCAGTAATTCCCTCAGGTGTTTCCTATGTAGACAGTATATAAGTAGGGTTTGGGTCAAACTTAAATACGATATGATGGTTTTATATACAATAATAATTAAAGAGAGGAAATATCAGTAATCAAAATAACATATCTGAGAGTTATTAAAGTTTTTTATGTAGGATGCATTTTTCTCATTCCTTAATTTTTCTAAAATATGTATCACTTTAATGAAATATATGACCTATACTCATGTAGTGAAATACTTCAAAATTAAATATTTTTAATTTATTAAATCAAAAAGGATATACTTGTAATAGGAAGAATGGGCTGCTAGTCCTCCTAGCCACCCGGCTAGCTTACACCCAAAATAACCACAAAGAAATTGCATTAATTAAATCACTGACTGGCCCATTATCTCTAGCCACTTATTGGCTACCTCTCACATCTTGATTTAACCCATTTTTAATAATCTGTATATCACCACGAGGTCATGACTTACCGGGAAAGATTCTAACCAACGTCCATCTCAGGCAGAAGAACCGTGGAGTCCATCACTCTGCCCTTCTTACCAGCATTCAGTTCTTTCTACTCTGCCTACCTAAGTTCTGTCCTATCAACTAGGCCAAGGCAGTTTTTTATTCAACCAATGAAAGCAACACATAAACAGAAAGACCTCCTACACCATATACCAGTTTGTTTCTATGATCTGTTCATAGGATGATGAGTTAAGGATGAAACTTGCCTTGAAAAATAAATGGAAATTAGGATAAGGCATAATATTAGTCAATTATTCTTTCATATGAAAACAGAGGATAGTCTATGAAACTCTTCACCTACTATTGGTATCTCAAAGATATTTATGGAATTAGCAGCTATATTTGCATTTAGTATTATTTTCAAGACAATTTGTTCCTTAAGGTAGAATTTTTATTGCTTGTTTATTTCCATATTTTCACAGGTGTGTCTGTTAGATAGATATGTAGCATCACATGAAAGTCAACCAGGGTATGGACAAAATTGATTTAGTGCAATAAAGCAAAAGGATTTATAAATTTAGATAAAATCCAAATACTGCTAATACTGAAATTAGTTTTTAGGCTTGCAGAGCTTAAAACGGGATAAAATGTAACAGGGCTTATTAAAAACAACCAAAATGAATGTGAATATTAAGCAGTGAGATACAGTTTGAATTGTGCAATTTAAATGAAAAGGACTCTAGAGAGGAGAATGGTAGAAAATAGATTCTGTGAAGGCAGAAATGAGAAAATCGGGGAGAGCGTTAAGTGAGGAGGGTTATGACATTAACACAAAAGAGAGCGGGGTAAGATACATAGCAACGTTGGGGTACTTGAGAAAGCCATGAGAAACGTGCAATCTTAGAAGCTTTAGTTTAATTGGACTCACTCGGCACAGGGAATAGTGCTCTCCAGAAAGCCATATTCTATCGAACAAAAATCACAGCTTCGAGTTGTTGGTGGCGGGAGTCCTAGAGAACCTCAGTATGATGCAAGTTCTTGCAATTGCTCTTGGTTGCCTGTTAGATAGTACTCCATGGGATATGAAGATTTGTTTTTTATCAAAAAGAAGTCTTTTCTTCAAGGGAAGAAAAGGTAATTTTTCTGAAAATAACTGAATTAGAATCTAAGTGTTGTACAGTTTTTGGTACCTGGAGATAGCTTGGATGCCTGCTCTTATTTTAAAACATCCATGGTATATAAGAAAGCTCCAAAAACAATTTTTTCCTTCTTCAAGTGGCTTTCATGGTGGAATTATTCTGCGCATGTGTGGATCTCCGCTTCTTTCAAATCTTTGTCATTTGCTTCTTTCATTATTTTAAACATATTTATTTAATATTCACAGCTACAGGAAATGTGTTTGATATAATTTGCTCCCCTTCAATTCCTCTGCTCCTCCCTCCCATCGCTTTTCTTTCACAACTTCTTGTCATGTGCTCTCCGAGTCTTTGAACGACTGCCTGGACAAAACTGGGTGTGGGATCATCTACAAGAGTGTGGGTAGCCTCTGAGAACTTGCATCCCTGAAGGAAACTAGTCCCTATTGAAGCAGTCATCAGATATCAATGGATTTTCAGATGGGGCAGAGCTGCTGAAATCCATGCTGGGAATTTGATTAGCTTAACCTTGTAGGTATGAATAGAAATCTTAGACATGTGGTCTCAGTTGTGGGTTCATATGTGAAATCACAGTTTTCATAACTGGCAAATGTTATTTCATTAGAAACACATACTCTCCTCTACTTAGTGTGTCTTCTATAATCATCTGAGTCTTGACAGGAGGATTGTGATTTCAATGTCCCATTTAAAACTGAACACTCCACAGTCTCTTATTGACTGCATGTTGATCAGTTATGGTTCTCCCTGTTAATCACTATCTACTGGAAAAACAAAAAGCTTCTCTGTTTGGAGTTGAGGGATGAACTAATCTATAGAAATAAAGGCAGAGGCAGGAGGATCTCTGTGAGTTCGAGACCAGCCTGGTCTACAAGAGCTACTTCCAGGACAGACTCCAAANACTTGGTTCTGTTTTCCACTAGAGCCTATAACCTAGGCTCTAATGTTTTTGGTCCAGTTACTGGTACCAGACCTGGGCTCCATCTTGTGTGGAGTAGGTTTACATTGAAATCAGAAAGTGGCTGATTGTTTTCATGCCAATACTGTCTTTTTTTTTTTTTTTTAGCATGAGTATCTCTTGCCTGGTCAGTTGTCATTTTTTTTCCATGTTCACAACTGGGTAATACTATTGAAGATTCCATAGGCTTCATAGTATACGTAGGTTTTTTTTTTTTTTTCCCGCACTTTGAAGGCTAACCAGTAAAAATTAAGCTTCAAAGTGTCAGTAACTACTGGATTTCTCCTTGTCAAATATCTCAAACATATGGGGGCTACAGCAATACTAGCTTGCTCTCAAGTTCTCAAGGGAAACCAGGAGAAATGGCCATAGCCTGTAATGTTTGGGGAAATGCTGTCTAGAAGACCAAAAACCTGGACAATTCAATAAAAATTAACTATCTTTAGTACTTGTATTGGATTTCTTATGTTCCCTATTGCTCTAAAGCGCTTTAGCTTTTGTACCTTGTCCACTGCTGCTCCTAGGCGGTGTCTCAGTTGCATTGCTCTTAGCATGAGTTATTTCTTTTTAAGCGATGCATGAACTAATGTAAAACAATGAAATAATTCATTTTCTGACACACTTTTGTTTTCTGTAGTTGCCGTACTGGGACCTCATCAGTTTCTTCACTTAACACCTCGATTTGTTTTCTTTTTCTGTCTTTATTTTCACACTAATTTGCCAGATGAAATATTTTCTTTTCTTATCAACAATCAATAGAGAATGAATAGTTTGCTGCCACTGTAAAGAAACATTACGCTATTATTCAGGAAATCATTTTTGGAAACAAAAAAATCATTAACTGGCTCAGCTATAATAATATATAGCCCTCATCCCTTTTTTTTTTGAGCATTGATAGACATTCATCTATCACCAGACAGCATTTATAAATAATTTATTTTAAAGTGGTGCTATTCACTATAAAAATAATTATGACTTTCTTTATCTGGACTGAATTTCCAGTATTCTTTTAGTGTTTTTTAAAAGATGGGGCATTTTTTTCAACTTACTTAAAACATTGTAGAAGTTTATTCATTCTTTAATATTTTGTTCCTTCCAAATACTTCTTTAAATATAGGCTACTATCTTGAGAGTTTACTTCTGGAAGCAACTTACTCTTTCAGCAGCCACTGACCTCCTCTGGTACCTTCTCTCCAAAGGTAGACTATGCAAAATTCCATATTCATACAGAAATCCACTGATCTTGTCATCATACTGCCCTTGATCCAGGAGCACATTGTTGAGAACTCCTAGATGCGTTTTCCTGGAAATTCTACCATACAGAAAGAAATAAAACCAAGAAAACTATGTGCCACCCTTTGAATAGAATCAATTACAGTATAAAAACCAGTTGGATCATTAACATATTTAAAGCCTTACTAAGCCTTATTTTATATACTTCTCAGGGAATTTTATTTTGCCCCGACATTATCAATGATGAAGGCTCTGATGGTACAGACATCCTTTATGCTGTCAGATGAGGGGTTGTGAGCCCTGCTTGAGCCCTATGACTGAACTCCTTGTTGCCATTTATACTTTTGTGTTCATATCCATGTGTTTTCTTCCCTTCTCACTGTGTCTACCACAGCAGCTCATGCTTAGTGACAGGCAGACCAGACAGAGACGTACTACTTCTTTATGCAACATGGAAAGCGTACAGGAATGTTTGCTATGATAATAAATTATTTTCTAACAAAAGAATGAGGGAAAATATGCAAAGATGACCCAGAGAATGTTCTGCTATGTGATACTCACATTAAACTGCTAAACCATTCATTTACTAGGCTACCAGTAATTTGTTTAACAAGTGAAACTATCAAGTTTAGACAAATTATAACCCAGTGGATGCATAATGTTTAGCACTAAACTTTAGGATGTTTATTTGAGTTAAATAATATACTTTGTTAATAGATGTAACCAATATACATGATATTTCTCTTTTAAACTCATTAAAACATCTTCCTGAAGCATGTGTCTGCTGATCCTTATTGCACACTCAGCAGTACTGGTGCATACGAACAAATTACGATTATTTGAATTTTATAACAAAAATAACATATCCAATACTACATGAGTTGAGAAAAAAATAATTGAAAAAATTAGATACACATGAGAAAAAAGAACAGTGTACAAGTACAGTTATTCATAAACATTCCTTGATCTGACCCAGCTGAATGTCAGATATGTTCAGTTTATGCTTCCTTGGATATACAGGCTGATTGAAATTGAAAGGCTCTTGGTATAATAAAGTCACAGTACAAACTATAGACAGACCTTTCCCGGGAACTTGGTGTCCTACTTGTTATCTACTGACAGCATGCTTTTGTTTGTTTTTGTTCCAATAGGAAGACCCACCTGTATCTGTGCCCTGGGCTTTACTGGGCCCAACTGTGGCAAGCCAGTGTGTGAAGATTCTTGCCACAATGGCGGGAGCTGTGTGGTGACTTCAGGGAACCAGCCTTACTGCCACTGACATGCAGACTACACTGGAGACAGATGCCAGTACTGTAAGTTAAGTGTCCCCCTTCAGCTTGCCAGTAGCATGTTCTGAAGTTTGCATTAAGTACTACCACGGTTCACACCTGGGCTCTCTGCTCTTTTTATTTTAGCCACACACTATATTTTTCCGGTACATACTCCTGTTACTTAAGCTTCAATTAGTTTTACATTTTCTCTCTCCTTTTCTAAGAGATATTTTTGTTTTCCTTCCCAGGTAAGTTCAAAGGCCCATTATTATCACCATTCCCATATTTGCATCCTGAACTCCCTACCTTCTTGCTTCTCCTGGTAACCTGTAAGGATCATCATTCTTTCCCACCCCCCACCTCTCTACGGTGGCACAAAGGGCTACAGTTAGAGAAAATCCAGAGGTGCGCCTGCTAATCTCATCATCAGCTGCCTGGGCAGGACCAGAATCCTTTCTCCAGCTTTCTAGATGTTTCTCTCTCTAGCCAGGTCTCTCTGCAAAAGACAAACCCCAAACTTCCCTTGCCAGCATCTGTTGGTCACAACTTAATCCCCCGTGTTCATCTTCTCTTTTATCTGGTAGCAGCATTCTTTCAAAATATCTTTGTTGCCATATTCCCCTGTCTCTGTTCCTCCATTGGCTTCGCTTCTGCCAAGTTTCTGTCTTGAACTGTAGAAACAGCTCTTAGGAGACTCAAGTTGATGACTTTGCTATGTCCAGCGGTCAAGTCTCAATTCCTGTTCTGCAATAGCTTTTACGGATTTCTTGACCACTTTTTCTAAAGACACATTCTTCCCTCATCTTAATAAGCACAATTTTGTCTCTTCCCATTTATGTTTTTTGTTGCATCTTTGCTTATGAAGATAGTCCAGTTAACGATGGCTTTCTTGGTTGCTGAGGGTAAAATGCTTAACTCCAGTGCAAACACTGTTCTGACTGAAAGTACTACCCTCATCTCCACTTTCTCTCTTTCCAAATATTAATGATTCCTGTTCCACTTCTCACAATTCACAATAAACCCAATGACTTCTCAAATAATGTTTTTAAGGCATCATTTTTCTATTCTGAGTATATCATATTTATATATTTTTGAATGTTTCATGTTTCATATGTACAAATAAATTTGACAATGAATATCTAGATGACTTTACATAACTTCTATGCAGAGTTTTTTTCTTTCTTTCTTTCTTTCTTTTTTGGTTTTTCAAGAAAGGGTTTCTCTGTAGCTTTGGAACCTATCCTAGAACTGGCTGTTGTAGAGCAGGCTGGCCTCAAACGCAGAGAGCAACCTGCCTCTGTCTCCCAAGTGCTAGAATTAAAGGCGTTTGCCACCATTATCCAGCAATCTGAAGGGTTTTCGCAGCACATAAATGATGACTCTAAATCTATATATCTGGATGAATCCTTACTCTAAGGTTCAGGCCTTCTTTTCAATTTTTTGGGACAACTAATATTATCTCTCAGGTAACCTAACATTCCTCATCTTGAATACTCACACTATCTTTCCTTTGTTCCTTTAGCAAGGAACATTCATTACTCAGTCCAAAACCCTGAAATCTTTGTTGATGCCTCAGAGACTTTCATATCCTTTATCTTTAAAGCACAGCCAGAGTGTGGGCCCTGCTCATTGATTCTATTCTCAGTCAACCATTCAAGCTGCTAGGACCAGTTTTTTTATTGTATTACTAAACAATATTCTTACTTCCTCCCTTTGCCACTGGTGTATATTATCAAATGACAGTCACATTGGTATATTTTATGTAAAACAAAATTTCATTTTATTTTAAACACATTCATTGAAAATTTTATATCTACACGTACTCAGATAATTGTTTTTCTCGTGTTCATTCTATGATTCTCATTGTTTTATGGAGTAAACAAAGGCAGAGCATTGTTTTTGTCCCACAGCTTCTAGGTTCCAAATAATCACACAAATGTGCATATTAATTACAGAATGTTTGGCAAATAATTCAGGCTTAATACTAACTAGCTCTTACAATCAATAAACCCATTTCTGCTCATCTACATTTGGTCACGTGGTTTTGTGACTTTTCCTGTTCTCTGGCACATCTTGCTTCCCTGGTAATTCACTCACATCTCTGACTCTCCCCTTTATCCCTCCCTGTATCTCCATTTGACTTTCCAGCCTGGCTTTATTCTGCCTTGCTATAGGCCAAAATAGCTTTATGATTAACCAATGGGGTATTACATATTCACTGTGTACAAACAGATCATCCCACAGCACTAAAATGTACTAGGTATTATTATTTTTTAATAATGATTTCAAGAATACAGCGCCAATGCAGCGCACAGAGTCTTTTGGGTGGCACTCATGTTTATATTTAAGTTAGAGGCATGATCAGAACCAGACAATCAGCTTTGAGGACTCAACCCTTAGATTTACTTAATATTTACCAAAGCATACCTCACGTCTCTGGCCAATGAAGGACGCACAGAACCAAGCTACTTTACTTGATGTAATTATCCTGCCTCATGCATTAGAGTGGGACAACATGTGCAGCAGTAAGGAAATGGTTAACAATTGCTCTCTATTTCCTTCCTAAAAGTTTCTTCTTCTCCTATATAGATGTCATTACAATAGGGCTACTGTCATGTAACTGTTGTATGTCCCAGGACAGCAATCACACGAATGTACAATCCAGTTACGCTCACGTAATTTCATCCACATTCTCACTACCCCATCCCTCTCCCATCAAGCACAGCAGAGGATGCAGTGTACTGCTCCCTCTGAAGGCACTAATTTCCTTTTTCTTTTTTTCTCAACAATTCTTAAAATCTGTAATGACTTCCAAGAAATGAAGGGAAATTCCATCTTTTGTCTCTTACAAGGTGCCGAGTTTATAACTCTCTTCTTAATCTCGTAAGGTGACAGCCATGGCTATCCTCGGTCTAAACCCAACTTCTCTGCCATTGAGCCTATATTCAGTCCTTGCTAGTGAGCTCTTTAAATCATTCACTTCCTCTTTAGTTTGAACTGACATCTGCCTCTTTCAGCTCTGTTTTTTTGTGTCTCTTTTCTTTGTTCACTCTGTTATTTTGTTTATTGTATCTTTTTCAGATGTGAAGCTTTTTGGAAATTCAGCCTTGCAGCAACAGCTGATAAACAAACACATAAATAATTTTACAGATAGCATATCTAAATGAAAATGGACTGAAAAAGTTAATTAAAAGACAATCAACGTATTACATGAAAAATATCTGTTCTATATGTGGTTAATCCTAGTTGTTATGTATGTGTGTATGGTGTTCTTGTTATTTTGTTTAAAAGTATCTTGTATATTCCAAACTGACCCAAACTCTTATATTTAATCAAGAATAACCTTGAAGGTGTTATAGGATGTTAATATTCCATGCTATTTTCAGACTGCTCAGACTATAGGCATGTCCCACCACACTCCATTTGAGTTCAGTTTTTAAAGTCTTTTCTTCATTCATTACCTTGTACCAATTGATGCATTATATTGTATAAGATTTTTTTTAGTTTTAAATCAAATAAATTCTTGATTCTCTTTGAACTGCCTTAAAAATGCTATATAGCCATCATTCCAGATTTTTGCATTCTTCCAAAGAACAAATTCAGTTAGCCTGCATCTTAATTGACAACTTAATAAAATCACAGTGTGTGGCAGCCCGCTGCTTTACCAGACTGTGTTATGCTTTTATCCATACTATTAGCAGTCAGAGTGCTTCCCGCCTTTTACTGCAAAACACTTATTTAAATTAACCAATTAATCCTCAGACAGAGGTTAAATAAGTTGCCCAGGGTCCTGAAGCAGGCAGAATTAGACCCCAGGAGTTGTTGATCAAGATGTCAGCTAATATCCCTGAGAACATTGATGCTGTTCGCGGGCTTTGCCATTAAAATGACAAATTCAGCATCCAAGGAATTGTAATAGATTCGGAACCCATCAGTGTGAGTCAGCAAAGTTCAGTGGACCCAGTGTTTTGTCAAAAGTGTCTCTGGCATATACAGCACTCCCACCAGTAAATGGAGGAATGACAGAATGGCTTATTATGGAACCTAATTATAGGCTATTAGTGGGAGGTAAAACATCACTTCTTAGGTGTGCTGAGTTAAAACGTCTCACACCTTCAGCAGCAAGGTACATTTCAGAGGACTGAATGCAAATTAATTTTAGCAGTAATAATTTAGGGAAAATATAAAGTAACAAAGCTAAAATGTAATGTTCCTTAAGTTCTTTACTTAAGAATAAATAGAGCTGAATTTTCGTAGAGCCAGGATTCCCGCTATCAATCCAAGCAAATAAGCATAGCATTGTGCATGTAAATCAAGCTGTCATTTGTGAAGTCAACACTATCTGAGGTTGTTTTTAACTAAAGGACAGTAGCACTAGGGCAGAGCAGTCCATTATGTCTGCTACTCTCGATGATATTCGAAGACCATGTGCATGGCTCCTTCTGACACATTATCAGGGCAGACATGAAGAGCTGTGTCTCTGAGGATGAAATAGCCGCTCAAATTTTAAAGGCTAAGGTTTCCAAGCAAAAGAAGTTTAGATTGCAGCATTGAAAGACCCCAAAATAAGGCAAAATAAGACAAATATGTCAGCTACTTCCTACCGCCAGCTAAGAATCTGTTGTGGTGTTCAGGAAAGGAAATAAGATGCCATGGAAGAGTTTCATGAAGTGTGAGGCTGTGTTATCCTTATTCACAGAAAGAGCCCAAGATCCATTGTAAAGCTTACTTCTCACAAGTGATATCTGGGGGGGGGGGGGGGCTGAAGAGAAGGTCGTCAGATGAAAGGGAACATGAAGGGCAGCATATGAGGAAGAAAGGAGGTGACGTCTTGTGAAGGACTGTGGGGAACTGCCATTTGCAGAGTGTTCAGTGCAGTAATCACACCCTTACATGCCAAGGCGTTAAGAGACATGAAACATATGTCAGTGCCCATAGTACCTTTGAGATGAATGCATATTTTCCAAGTCTCCAAACTTAGATTCAGAGATTTTTTTTCCTTATATTCTTTGTTAGCGAGTGTAAGATCTGAAAATTGTATGACTCCCAAATCAGGCATCTTTTTATACAGTATCCTTCCATCCGATGCCCTGTCCACACAGTGGCATATAGTAACTTGGTCTTACAAATTTCTACTTTGTAAAAAATAAAATAGGATTTTTAAATTTGAGTTATAAAGCTGAAAACAAGCCTATTTAGAGAAAGACCTAAAATAACCAGGAAAAATAAAAGAATATTTTCAGCTCTTCCTTTCTATTAAAGACAAATGGAAACTGAGACCATAACTGGAACACTATTGACACAGGAAGTGGAATGGCCCTACAGTCATGAAGAAATTCTATGTTTGTCACATTTTGAGGTTCTTCACAGCAGTCAGAGTTGCAGTAGTGTAAGTTCTTGAGCACAGTCTACCTGGTGTCTTGAAATCTTTTTTTCTCTTGAGGAGAAGAAAGCAGCACCTTCATTTACTCATGCTCTGGATTCAGTCTGCATTAGCAAGCATGTTCCTGGTGTTCTCTTTCTAACTTTAAAACACGGCCATTGCTTCTGTGGCAATCCCTCCCCCAGCTGTCTATGCCATTTCTTCTGTACTTGGGTTTTCACTATGCTCATGGTTGGCTGTCTAATTATGTGCCCTGTCTTTCTAGCTTTCCATTGTCCTGGGAACTTGGTACCTCTGTTTTGCACTTTTCAATTGTATTGTCACCATTCATATTTTTGACTGCCTTATTAGAAGCGACATCTAGTCTTGATAGAGGGTCAGTGGCTGGACCCTGAATGAGTGTGCACAAAGATGGTGTCTCTAACTTTTATGAATAGGAAAAAGATCAGGTCCCTCAGAAAATCTGTGAGTTTGTATACAGATGGTTTCTTCAGTGTTCATGAGCATGCTCAGAGCTGGTGTCTGGAACATCTGTAGCTATGTTTAGAACACCACCAAAGCTAATATTACTGTGTCCAGCCTGCTGCAAGCAGGTATTTTCTGTGTTCTTGTAAAATTTCACTTCAAGGAAGAGCAAGGTTCTAAGAAAT
This sequence comes from Alexandromys fortis, assembly GCF_014885135.2. NCBI lineage: Eukaryota > Metazoa > Chordata > Mammalia > Rodentia > Cricetidae > Alexandromys > Alexandromys fortis. The sequence continues at coordinate 12,272,921 of NW_026067917.1, forward strand.
TTTCCATACAAGATCTTTATGATTCACATCTTTCATAAAGAGATGCTCGCTCTCCCCTCCGCATTGCTGGCTGCCACTTTTCACAGTGAAATCCACAAAAGTAAATACTGTATTACTTCAGGTCAGTAGTTCTCAACATCCTAACACTATTGCATTTTAATCTAATTCCCCATATTGTAATGGCCCCCAAACATTAAATTATTTCCACTGCTACTGTAAGTTTGTTATTGCTATTAATCATGATGTAAATATTTGGTGTGCAACGCTTGTGGAAGAATCCTTCAACCTCACTCTCCACCCCAACTCTACTGCATAGGGTTCATGACCCACATCTTGAAAACCATTGCCCTGAGTGTTCTTGTGTGTGACGTTTGTGAACGAATGAACTGACATGGTCAATTCAGAAGAGAGTTATGCATACTCCATAAAATTAAATGTTTTGTGAGAAATTTATTTTACAAATTATCAGAACAAACACATGGACAAAAACCCATGTCCATCCCACAGACCATATGCTCTAATTTTTTTACTTTGAAAGAAAAAAATATTGTAGCCAAAAGGTGCTGGTGCATGCCTTTAATCCCAGTACTCCGGAGGCAGCAGGCAGATCTCTGTGAGCTTGAGGACAGCCTCGTCTACAAGAGTTACTTCCAGGACAGGTTTCAAAGCTACAGAGAAACCCTGTCTTGAGAAACAAAAACAAAAACAAATAAAAAATGTAAAGACTAAGATAGATTCAAATTAAAGGTTATAAATATTTATATTATTTTTAGTTAATCATAATAAAGAATGATGACCTAAGGGTCAGCTAATGGAACTATAGTCTTAATACTATGATATTAGATTATTTAAAAGATTCTCAGGGTTACAAAAATAGAGTTAAATATGATTGAGATTAGTAGAAAGACTAAAATCATGGGAACATTTTAGTATAATGTTGTTTGCCCATTAAGAACATAAAATAAGAAGAAAATATTTCAGTATGTATTTACATAAAGTAATTTAATGGAACAACAAGCAAATACTTCCAAAAGAGAGTAAGTTGTATGTGAGTTAAGACATACACTTTAATTATTAAAACCAATTTATTTAATTAGTATATAATAAAAACACATGGGAGCCTGAGTATATAGCACAGAAGGCAGAGTTTTGCCTGGAATATGAAAGACATGTTTATAATCCAAGCACTCAGGGAGCAGAAACAGGAGGATCAACAACTTAAGGCCATCCTTAGATATAGCCAATTCAAGACCAGTTTGTAGTACATGAAACGTGTCTTAACCAACCAAATGTCGAGACAATGACATACTTTCATATTTAGATTTTCGAAAGAAAGAGCTTTCTGTAAGTGGCCATTCAAAGAGAATACCTCTTTCATATTGAAGTGAGGCAAATATTCCAATACTACCATTCAAATCATACATTAAATCAATATACAATCAGAATTAGATTTACATGACAATGTTTCGAGTTTGCTAATGTTTTATAGAACTATCAAATTATGATAGCATAATTGTGAGTTATCTATTGTGTCTGTGTGTGCATGTGTGTATGTGTGTTTGTATGTATGTGTTTGTGTGGGCATGTGTGAGTGCACATGCACAGAGACTAGCCATCCCCCTTTTGTTACACAGTTTGTCATCCATGTTTGGTTGCAATTTTAGAAACAGTGTTGTTCACAGCCCTGAGACTCATAGGCCAGTCTGGATTGCTACTGAGTCCTGGAGATCTGCCTGACATCTCTTCTCCAGTGCTGAGTTTATAAGTATGAAATGTCTCATTTTCACGTGGGTACTACACATCAAAGAAAACATTCTACCCATCAGGTTGTTTCTCCAGCCCTTCCAGCAAATCTTTGTCTCTATTCCATTTATTTTACACTTGTAATTTTAGCAATATTATCAAATCATTCCAAGGATCTGAATCTGAATTCTCTCTTTTGGTTGTTTCCCCATTTAAAATCTTCTATGGTTTCATATACAAGAATCTGTAATCCTTTTCAACTCATCCACTCCCTCTCCCACCAAGCCTTTTCAACAAGCCCAGCCACTATGTTGTTATCTTCTTTTTGCATGTGATCCACTGGTTTAATTCGAGTTGCTCTCAGGAACATGGCAGAAGATTATTTGCCAGAGCAATAGCAGCTTGTCAATTACAGTATCTCTGAGAAATTCAGGCTTCTGAGTACAGACATTTTCTTCTCTGGGAAGTTCACTTGGTGTTTGAACACTAACCTCACCAACTCTCTTTATGCTTCACATTGGCGTGAGAGGGCTCCCTCTCATGGTCTCGTGGCATATTAACACCAGTACAGATGTTAATCCTCATTTCCAACAAAAAATAATGTTCTCGAAAAGCTACATTAGACAATGAAATATAGACTAGCCCCACTTGGATGAAGGGTGAATGACATCTGCCACAGAAATAACATAGCCTTCTCAATGATATTGATAAAAATTGGGCATTCATTCTTCAAAGCAACCCATATTTCAAAATCTCTACTGATAATTAGTAGAAGCAGTGATTCCAACCAAATCTAGGTTTGGAATTAGGTAAACCATGTGTACTCACAAGCAATTATCTGCCAAAGGAATTGGGCATTTGCAAACAACACAGGACATAAATCCTGTGAAGCACAGGAACACATTAAACAAAACTATTTACCTAAGTCTTTTTTGACAAAAAAAAATTGTTTCAGCAAAATCCCATGATTCATATGTTTCTTTCAAAATAAAATAATATTTTAATATCAAATTTGAACCAAACACAATACATTCCATGTGAAATGTCAACTAACAAGCTTAGAAAACAGATTTTGTACCATAAACCTTCAAATAATTTAAACAGAAGCAAAATAGAATACCTCTCTCAAAACTAACATCATAATCTTCATGTTTAACTCTTAGAGGTATAATTACAGTTATCGGGGAACTCTGAGGGCCAGCCTCAGTATCTCTTTCAGGGTTCCAAAGAAGACTTAAAGCAAACACGGGACTTAGATCTGGGGGCAAAATAAACACTCCACTACATACTTTCTGGAATCAGTTTCTTTATTCTTCTCCCATTCTGAAATTTCCAGTTTATATTTACATGCAAAACAAAAGCAATTCTCTGAGCTTGGATGTCCCTTTATCTTTGAAGGTCCCAAAGGTGATCTATATGACGACTCCTTTCCTGACTTCATGTTCTGAGATAGTTGAAGGGAGAGGTGATATCTAATTTATCTCAAGGAACAGAACAGAGATATGACTGTGGGGACAGAGGTTTCTCGCCACGTGACTAAATTTCCCACTGGAGGCCCCACAGAGTGTTGGGGGTTGACCCAATTTACCAGTACATGGGAAAGAATTGTGTCCAATAATCCCTACTCCGCTGAATCTTTCAAGAAAGAAGAGTGCTTATGATTTCAGAAGAGATCTACTGTAAGAACAGCCAATATACAAAAGATAAAGGCAGCACCTTGCAAATCCGGGTTTATCTCCATCAGAATGCATTCATTCTGGTGGGTCAGGCTTCTGCTCTCTCAACTGAAATCTCACTGCATAATTCCTATGGACCACAGCAAACAATAAACTAAGAGCCATAAAATATATACTTGAACATACATTCATAAGTACCAACATGCTCAAAGTATTATATTAAAGACAGTAATTAAAAGAATTTTATATACGAATGGAAAAAAATTAAAGTCAGTATGACATACTCAAATGAATTTCCCAAATTTTCAGCTCATAGTTTGAATTTTAGTGTTTTATGCCATAGAAAGGAATTCCCTCCTTCATTCTATTGTTATATAATGAGCAAAATAATGAATACAACAGAAACAGCAACTAATTAAAAATTGCATTGAAATTAACTAATGAATACAAAAATATATCACTATAACTATTAAAGTATGTATTTTAAAATATACAAAAATATATAACCCATAATATAACAATCTATATCACATACTACTGATGGAATGATAACTAAGATGCAAAGAATGCAGTTCTCAGATTCTGTAAACCACAAGAATAGTGGAAGGCAGCAGAATTTAAATTGATTTGAAAAACAGCTTTCCAACTACAGTGCAGAGAGCAGCTCTGCTTTTGGACACTCCCATATCTTGGCTTTCAAGGCCTGAGAATGTGAAAAATGAAGTATCCTTTCTCTCTTTTGACTATTCCCAGGAAAGGTACACAGTATGCCTGTATTAGACACAGAAAGTGGTTGACTTAGTAAAATGCAAGTTGGATTTTTTTTTTACTAAACTGTCAGGCTAATACCAATTTATTGTACCAATTAATCATGAACAAACACTTTTCTGACCTTCTTTGGATTCAGCTTTATACTATGAAACCAATCATGTGCAATGCAGGACATGCATATGACAAGTAGAACAAGGTAGCACAACATGCTGTATGCCCTGAATAGGTCACAAATTGCACCACAACAAAGAAATCCCAGTTCCCACTTAGTGTTCAAAATTCCAAGTTCTAAACTTTTGAAAATGCTTCTCTTTTTACATTTAGTCCAAAACTACACTTACGGGATTAAATAATGAATCCAAAGTGTATCCTTAATATAAAACAACAACAAGAGTAATAAGTACACCTAAATCCAGCTTTCATTAATTTAAAATAAGTCGGTCAATAATTTCACATTCTGTCTAATTTAATAAAGGGCTATACAAATATGCATACACAAAAGCTAGAAAAATATTTTAGTCATAATTTACCATTGTTGTCATGTAGCAGGTTAAGGTTTGTGAATTATATTTTTATCCTAACTAATCTCATTTAACATTATTTAACAGTTAAATAACTAAAAATAAATTTCTGTCTCCAAATACAAATCCTGTGGTAGACTTAGGTAATTATATATTTTTGTAATATAATTAAACATTTTAAATTGAACCCATATAGAGTTGTCTGCTTTTCAAGTTACTAAAGCATAATGATTCTTTTTTTTATTTTTACTTTTTTTTCTTTTTTTAATTTTATTTTTTTATCTTTTTAGAAAGAAAACAAGCTATCTATTTTCATTGTACGTACCAATCCAAGTTTCCACTCCCTCCACACACAATCCCACTGCATCCAATCCTCAGAGAGGGTAAGGCACATTGCTTTGCGGACAGTCCAAGGCCCTCCCTACTATAATTAGGCTGAACAAGGTATCCATCCAAAGAGAATAGGATCCAAAAAGCCACTACAAGCAGTAGAGATGAATCCTTGTGCCACTGTAAGTGGCCCCTCAGTCTACCTCAGCCATGCAACTGTCAACCACATTCAGAGGGACTAGTTTGGTCCTATGCTTCTTCCTTGCCAGTCCTGCTGGAGTTGATGAACACCCATTTGCTCAGATAGACTGTTTCAGTGGGTGAACCCAAAATGGTCTTGACCTCTTTGCTCATATTCTCGTTCTTTCCACTCTTCATCTGGACTTGGGCAGCTCAGTCCAGTGCTCTGGTGTGGGTCTCCGCCTAGATGAAGGCTCTATGGTGATATTTAAGATATTCATTGAGGGAACAGGATAGTCAAGGTTGAGGAAGGATAGAGATGAGAGCAACGAAAGAGATATCTTGATCGAGGGAGCCATTATGGGGTTAGCAAGTAACTTGGCTCTCTAGCCCTGGGCGGTGGTGGTGCACACCTTTAATCCCAGCACTCGGGAGGCAGGCGGATCTCTGTGAGCTTGAGGCCAGCCTGGTCTACAAGAGCTAGTTAGTTCCAGGACAGGCACAAAAGCTACAGAGAGACAATGTCTCGAAAAAACAAACAAACAAACAAAAAGAGAATCCTGTCTCTAGAGAAATTCCCAAAAATCCACAAGAATGATGACCCCAGTCAGCTAATATCCTAAGCAGTAAAGGGTTGTAGTCAGACTGAATCATAATAATTCCAAGGTGATATTAAAAGTTTATTCAATGCTTTTTGTTGGACTATAAATGTTCAAGAGGTATTAAAATACTTGAGGGAAGCATTCTTTGATCATGAAGAAACCTGTTTGTAATGCTTTAAAGGAAGATGCTTTAAAACCCGAGCGTAGATTAGATGGGAACATTTCAGTCTGGAGGGGGTTTGTTTAGCACGCAAACAGAATTCATGAAGATGATATTTCTGTGTCATTTTCCATTCATAAAGCATCAGCCAATCCTGCTCAGCTTTTCTTTGGCGTTCTATCTTCTCACCAAATGTTCTATTGGTCTAGGGATACAGAGAGGTGGGAAGTGCAACAGTGATTGGCTTCTAAGGAAATCTCAAGCATTTCTGCTCATGTCCAAGTACACTTGCTCATTGAAAGGAAAGTTAAGGAATCTTAAGCTTTTCAAGTCAGAATAAAAAGAGCTTATCAGCTAGCATTGTGTCAATACAACACTCATCTTCCTAGCCTGATAAATTGGATCCTAACATAGAAATAGAAAGGAATAAAAGTTTTATCAGAGAAGTCTCTTTTGCATATTATACAAGCCAATTTAAAAAATATTTTACCTACTATGCGACCATTTTAATATTAAGCAAAATAATATCATCTATAAAACTGAAAACAATATCTCATAGCATTATTTAAGTGTTTGGTTGTTCCTTCCTCCTAGATGTGTGCCACCACTATTGTGTGAATTCTGAATCATGTACCATTGGGAATGATGGAAGTGTTGAATGTGTCTGTCCCACACGCTATGAAGGACCGAAATGTGAGATTGACAAATGTATACGGTGCCATGGAGGACACTGTATTATAAATAAAGACAATGAAGATATAGTTTGCAAGTAAGTAAGCAGCTAGTTTAAGTTATGAAGCACCTGTATACAAAAGACGCATGGTTCCAAAATAAAGTATAAAGTAAATGTAACATTTTAATCAAAAGTTCAGCTTGTCCAACAATTCATCTTTTTAGCTAGAGACGAAGTTCAAGTAAGCTCACCCTTCAACACTTTTGCAAATATCTGAAGAAGGTGAACACCAATGGTAGTATCAGATTATTCCAGAAATTAAATATAGCCAAGAAGCAATCAATAGTGAAAATATTTAAAAATCTATATGTAGAGCTAAGGATATAACCATGTTTACCTACCAAGGGTTTAATTCACAGTGAAAACAGAACAATGAGGAGAGAGAGGAGGAGCAGGAAAAAGAGATGGTGGTGGGATGCATGGAAGAGACCAAAACAGAAGGAAACAACAATGATGGATACTTAGGGAATATGCTCATGAATCCAAGAGCATCATGGTGTATAAAGGCCAGTGACATCGCACAAAATGTAAAGGAGCTAGGCCGAGAGCCACATATATTTTTAAGCAGTATTTATTTTAGTTCTACATTTAATAGAGTGAGATAGGAGGAATCCATAAAATTGTAGAACAAGTTTGGTCATGTGAAGTCAACCCCCAAATCCACCTTTTTATGAGAGAACCAACTTCCAAACTTTTTCTTTCAACCTCCATACCCAAAGCTTCTTGTTGGAATAATGGATGCAAGTATGTGGAATATTCAATGTAAGGTTTTTCATTAATAGTAATTTCTTATTCATAACCACAGTGAGTAGATTGGATTTTTAAAATTAATTTTCTGATTTTCTTTTCATTTGAGATTATTATTCTATTTTATTGGTTTGAATTGAACCTTCTGGGTTGAAGCAATATATATCTTCAGTGGACATAGGCACTAAGCCTTTTCTTTTCCTACTCTGACTGAGAATTTCTACCTAAAAAAAAGTGTATTAAATTATGGGTTCTAGGAAGCAGAGTGGGTATGTACAAGTTCTACTTCTGTTGTCTTTTGAAATTTGTCTTTACAACTAAGTAAATAGGAACAGAACTCAGCAACTAAGATTTGTGACATTCAGCTTGTACCAGAAAACAACTTCTTGCCATGAGGTGAGAGGTCAGTCCTCATGCCAAAGTACTTTGAACAGTACTCTAAAAGAAGTGTCTATGAAGGACTGGATTCTGTCATCTACTTTGTTTAGGAGTATAATGAATCTGAGTAAGAAACATAAGAGTGTTCCATAAAGTATCCCTGCCACTGAGTGCTCTATGACTTGTCAGATGAGTTATGTTACTCAGTAAAGGCTGATCCAATAAAATTTTATTGCAGGCAATGTCACAAAGTTTTATTTATTTTTTATTTTCTCTCACTATAGCATTTACTGTAAATGTGTTTTGTGTTATCTTTATGAATAGCATAAACTAGACCTAACAAGCTGAATCATTTGAAAGTGAACTCCTTTTAATTCAGGTAATTAAAAACAGAACTGATATTAATTTAATAAGTACATAAAATCAAAAGGAATACTCACATGGATCACACAAGTCACATGGTTGCAAAAAGCTCAACAGTTCTTACTCATGAAAGAGTTTTATTTAAGTTTGTACATGTGAAGGGCTTTTTGTCTGTTTATTTGCTTTGTTGGTTGTTTTTTGTTTTAAACAAAATAAGATATAATAAGATAAAATAAAACCATCGTATCAAAGTTGGACAACACTAACTAACAATATGAAAAGTTCCAAGAATAAAAGTACCACTTGTTTGCACATTCAAGATTCCCATAAAAACACTAAACTGAAAGCAACTATGTATTCCCAGGGGACCTGGTACAGACCAGTGTTAGCTCTATCCCTGTTGCTTCAGACTCTGTGAGTTCCATTACTATGAGCTTTGCTCAATTGATTTAGAGGACATTGGTCTCCTGGTGTCCTCCTTCTCCTCTGGCTTAGTAGCTGGATTGGTGTTTATGTTTCTCTTTTGGTATCTTTCAGAATACCTCCCCATCACAAAGACACTAGAAAATAGGGATAAAGGTTCTATGGAGGCACTAACTCAGCATCTCTCTGCTCAGTGAGTTGTGTAGGTGTTGTCTTCAACAATGGGGCCTTGCTGCCAACTTTTTTTTTTTTTTTGGAGAACAATCTATTGTCTTGGCAACAACTGGGTTGTTTTGCATTCCCATGGACCCTTTCAGCCAACAATTCAATTGGATGTAACCAGTCCCAATTATTTGGTGATAAGAGATGGCTAGTTGGGACACAATCCCCCTCACTAATGGAGACTATTAGGATCACCTTTGTATACTATAAGAAGTTTTCACTGTACTGAATTGTGCTCCTCATGACCTCTGCTCCTCATCAGAGCTGGTTACATAATGTTTTTGTTGAGTCTCTTCAACTTACACTAATATTTGTGGCTATAAACTATCTACAGACTCTTAAGACAGTGATCATCACTACATATTATTCTTGGAGACAGAAGTAAATACCATTTAAGAGAAGCTTGTAACTTATGTTGAACCACTCAGAGAGGAACCATTTGATGTTATCTTTCCTGTCATTTTTTTTTGTATTTACTAGATAACTTGAAAGTAACATTTGAGAATTGATTAAACCAGAGATTGTGAGTTTATTTGAACTTTAGGTGATTTTTATAAAAATGACATATAGGAAATTGAGGAATTAAGTAGTATTTGTTCCATACTTAAAAATATCTGAAAACTTCTATTTTCAGTTGCAAATTCAAATAAAACATTAATAGGAAAAGAACAAAAGTTATCACAGATGTTGGAAACAGAAATTTAAAACAATTAATTTGCATTATTTCCACTTTTATATAATTATCACTAATTATATAATATTTTTTATCATTTTATGTAAAACTGCAATATGTAATGTGATAATTCTTCCTCTTTGACATTGTTTCTTTAATAGAATCATAATCTATAACTTTTCCTGCCTTTGTTTTCAATAAAGCTTGGAAAGGAGGAAAAGAAGTGCCTTCACACTAATATTTCAGAAGGCAGTACTATTGACTGTATATTTTGGCTCTCTTTGCATGTGTATTGTAAAGCCCATGTTCAGATCAGCTGTAAAATATCTTACACCCTCTATTAATGAGGAATGTGAGACCTATGCCATGATGGGCTCTGGGTTTACACAGTCCCATTTTACAACTTGCACACAGTGAATTCACCACTCCTATTGATATTTAAAAGATATTCTATTTTGAAATAGAGGCTCTGTAGAATTGTCTTCAAATTCAAAAGCTGACCAAAATTATATGCAGCTCGTACCTTTCCACCCACCATACAAACTACAGAAAAACAGGTGAATGTACACATAGTAAGAAAATTATGAAGAGGAAGTTGGCTTCCTATCATTCTCGGGCATTTTAATGTCACTCGGGAATTCTCTAGACAGGGAGTGCTGTATCTTGAGGAAGCTGAGGTGATATAGTGTTATTAGTAAAATCAAGTCTAGGAATAGGAAGGGATGTTCTGCAAAAGTAACTAACCACAGGAAGATCAGAAATATCAGTCAATGGTGCTAAAGCCCTACATCACTACCAAGCTCATGTCTGGACTTGTAAAACAACTGACTTTGTTATCAATTGATGACCAATATCTGCATGAAATTGTATTCTACTTTAAAACAGCATGTATACAGCTTTTTTAAAAATGCTTCAGCAAGGAAATCAGGTTACCCAATGGCATGGAGCATATATATATATATATATATATATATATATATATATATATATACATAGTTATACGAATATACATATACATATACATATACATATACATATACATATACATGCATACATATATATCTATATAATTTTCCACATTTTCTCAGGAGTATATCATGGCCAATACAGTTGTTTGTTTAACATACAAGACCATGTTTTTGTTGTTGTTGTTGCTTGTTTAGCACTGCTAGGTCCATTTTACACTGAAGGAAGATGGTGTTTATTTCCAGCCCAGGCATGTAATGTGATTATTATTAGTCTCCGAGGTGTGACTTTCAAGAGTACCCAGCTGTTTTTGCTCCTGCATGACTCCTTCACTACTAGCTTTAGATTGTCACTAACTAACTCAGTTTTGACAACAAAAACTTTAAGGACATAGAAGCTCACACCTGTAAGTGCTGCATTCTCTAGGCTGAGATATAAGAACTTATATGAAATCATAGACCAGACTTGGCTATGTAGTAAGTCACATATGCTTGGGCTGGAAAGTAACACATTGACTCAAAACAGAGACACATGTTTGACGTTGAATCAAATAATATGCATTTAACGTTTGAATTAATTTGATATATTTATTTCCAGTAATGTTTATTTTTATACCTGTGTACACAGCTTTGGGGCACAATCATACCACAGTGCACATGAAGGCCAGATGACCAAGTGTAAGAGTTGCCCGTCATCTACTTGGGTGACAAAAACCTTTACCTACAGAATCATATTCCCAAACTAATACCACCGGGCAACCAATTCTGTAGCGACAGAACCAAAATGATGCTTGTGAACAGCCTAACAAATCTACCTAATTGTTAACCTTAGGCAATGAGAGTCTCTTCCTTGAAAGAAGTGGATAACATTTTCAAGGATGACACACAATATTTCATCTGGCCTCTATGCACACAAGAATATAAACTCATGTACTCTTATGTGAATATATATACCTTCTTCCAGGTTTAAAAAAATTACAATGCTAACGTTTCTCTCTAGAAAATCCTATAGTGAGAACAGAAATCCATTATACTTCTGTAGTGTGCCTTATAGCTCACCGTTAAGTGATCAAGTTCCATTTAACTGAAAAATAAATTCATCATGCCCTAACATATGAGTGATATACAAGAGTATTTTCTAAACACATATTTAGCTGCTTTAAAGTTTTATCAAACAACTATGTTGAAAATTAGTAAAATGCAAACATAATCTGCCCTTATTCTAATAAGCAAATATCTGCACATCTGCAAACCTTAGATTTAAACCCAAACCAGAGGATTTCAGATGATGCCTATTCTAGCTTTCAGGTGTTTTGTGTCAACCTTCAACACCAATAATACTGGTGGTAACAATGTTTTTTTTTTCTTTTGTTGCTGCAGCTGCACTAATGGAAAGATTGCCTCTAGCTGTCAATTATGTGATGGTTACTGTTACAATGGTGGCACATGCCAGCTGGATCCTGAAATTAATGTACCTGTGTGTGTGTGAGTATCTCCTAATGTGGGTAATTTGCATAAGACAATGCTGCATGTAGGTGGAGTCATGATCCTAATGTTTTCCTTTCTTGGGGCAATATTTTTTTTAAAGTAGGTATGTCATGCATATCTCCGGTCAATTGTCCCTCATTGACTCATGTGCTACATAAACCCTTTCTCATCAGTTTCTTAAAGATCTCTTGAGGAATAGCTCATTCAGTTCTTAGCATCATATCATCTCAGACATCCATAAGTTTCAACTTGGAAATGCTTGGAAAACTGATGTGGTTTTATTGACCTTATTAAGCTGTGTGAAACCTACAGATTATTGTGTATGTGTGTGTGTGTGCATGCACTCGCGTGCGTGTGTTTATTCCTCAGTACTTAGGAATATTCTTGTCAAAAGAATATGGACTATGTTTTCAAATATATAATATTATCTGATGATTGTATTAGACTTAAAGTATGAAAAAAATATAAACCAATTAAGTTCGTGGCTCTCTCAGAGTACATTATGTGCAGCTGGATTACTAAATACTTAGGAGATTTAACATTTTTTTCCATCTCAGTTTGCTGATTTCCTAGAAGAGACCACCTAAAGCCATTCTGATGTGGTCACTGTATGAGTCTTGTTTTAACTGAGTAAAGGAATGATGCCCACGAGTGAATCCAATAAGCATCCTGTCCCCATAGTTCTCAGAGGAACATACCATCAGGGTATATGTGAGGGAGGAAAGCATTCCTGGGAACATTTTATTTTATATTACTTTCAATGTATAAGATAAATTTAAACATATATGGCAAAAAGTCAGACGCTTTATTCAGTTGTATTTTACTGGAATTCTGCAGATGCTCTGTGGGGTTTAAAAGTCAGCGCTGTGACCAGAAAGAGAACCCTTGTGATCACTACTGTCAGAATGAGGGGATGTGCACTTTAACTGCGTTTAATGAGCCGAGATGCAAGTAGGTTTAACCTTCCACTTACTGCTGCGCTTCCTGTGACATCATTTCAGGCCACAGTTCATTGGTTTAAATCATGAGCATCCACATGCATTTCACAGTGTATACTTAATCTCAGGGCTCATCTCTGTCACATGTACTTAACCTATGCTTTGCTCACAGATCACTGTGTATGCCACAGACTGCTAGAGTGTGTAGTAATATCGCAGGTGATGAAAAAGCTACTCAGGCTTGCTCGTAAAATTACAGATGCTAAAACAGGAGACTTTAATCGAAGGAGGACAGAAACAAGAGCTTTAAAGTCTGTAGCTACTGCATTTCAGGCAATGATTTTTGAAGTTTGACTTTTTCTATTTCAAAAACTGATGGGATAATATACTATTTGTTTCCTTTATGTACATTGAAAACTGTATGACTTATTACATTAAGAAAAAGTGCATGCCAATATATTTCAAGAAATTTAATTTCACTATAGTTTGCATCATTTTTCCTTCCTTTAGTTTGTGATGACTTGGGGGTATTTTCTGCTTCCAGCATCTCCTCTAGGATCACTACAGTAGAAAGACCTATATCTGATTCTTTCTTAATACTCAGTGTTGAAAATCAGCAGCTTTGAAGGACACCTTGGAGTAGCCTCACTGGAGTCATGGTCAGCCTATCCAATAAAACTGTAAAGCAAATCAGGCAAAAATTCTCGATTTCATTTCCAAAATTTGGCTATTTTTTGTTACAATTAACTGCTGGGATTTTGAGGCAAACGCTTGGACTTAAAAGAGGTGGTTCTGAAGATGGCATTCCCGTTTAAATTCAAGAGGAACGTTTGGAAGTTTATGAGCCCTACAACAAAGTTTTGCTGACACTTCAGGGGCAAAATGATGCTTGATCCTTGGGATACATCTGGAGGGAAGAATAGGTAGAAGAGCGAGTCACTATTATTCAAATTGACTGAGTTCAGGTGCTTCTTGGCCAAAAAACAATGAAGACTTATTTGAGGTTAGTTTTATCAACACTGAAATCTCTGTCCTAGATCCCAGCCTTGGTTTATTCTGTCAGTGTTTCAGTGCTTTGGTGCAATGTCTGCACATCATAGCAGCTCTTGTTTCTTATTCATCAGAAAGAGTTACCAGGATAACTTCCTGTGCAACGATTCCCTATGTCACCAGAATATGAAAACTCATTCAAATGGCTATAGCACTCCACAGTAATCTTTATCTTTAAGCAGATAGTACCAGGGATTGATAATCAGTGAAGCTGGTAAATGCAAAAGAACAACATAGTGTTTACAGGACTTTAGGAAATGTCTTTATTTTTATGTAACATTATCTCTGTGTCTATTTGTCTTTATGGAAGTCATGCCTGTACTTGGATTTTTCAAAGTCTTTCAATTTTGTTGACAAGCAGAAGTAGTAATGATTATTATACAAACTTGAATCAGTTAGGTCATAAAAAGTATAGAGAAAAATATATTATCATATGTTCAGTAACTCATTAACCAAATATAAATAATCAATAAGTAAGACACTTGTTAATTTAGACATATTAATAACCACAAAACTGAAAGAGAAGTACATTATATATTCTCCATATTTTATGTGTACTCTTATGCTATTGTCTAACTGCTGTACCTTATTCAGGATGAAACACTGTGGTCACACACATCTGATCACCTGTGCATGATTATAGAATTTTATGTTCTATCCTTTAATCATACCTATATATAATGCTAAAGAACATAAAATTCATTTTGAGTCAGTGAGCATATTTGAAGAGAAAATAAAATTATCCCTTAATTGTTACAATAGAAATAAGATCAGAGTATAGCGTGAAAACAGGTGAATAAAAAAATTGTGTATGATTCAAAGTGGGATAATCAAAGGCCTTTTTTGGTGTCAGTAATATTTTGAAGCAAAAATTACAGGAGCATTAGAAGTAAGAAATAGGTGAAACACTGAGGACAACAGAATATATTGAAAATAAAATCGATGTGGAAGCAACAATGAAGGTTACTGAGGGCAAGAGATCACTGGGAGCAGTGATATTGTGAACATTTTTTGAGGGATATTTGCTGCTATGAAGATCGAGAAGAAAGACAAATTGGAGAAGTTTGTTCGTGAGCAATTTACTGTGGACTAAAGAATCTTTCAGTCCCAGAAAGATTAAGCACTATATGTGGCTCATTACCTTGGACAAGGCAGCTATTGAGAGGGGTGTGTGAAGCCCCATTAAGACAGAATTCACACACAGCTGGGACCTTTAGGGTGAGGCAGTAAGGAATAACAGAAGTATTCTCCTCATTGTTTAGTTAGGAGCTCAATGAAAGAAAAATATAAGAATAGAGGAAAATAATTTTGCACTGAGACTTTAAGCCCTTAAGAAGTTTGTTCCCATTAACAGCCAGCTTTTAAGTAATAGACAAGTGAGATCAGGTTTTCTCTCATGCTCATGACTCCTGGGAGGGAATTTCACAGTGTAGAAAAACAGAAACAAAAAAAGTCTTAGCTGTGTCTAGGATAGTTACAATTCTTATAGTTATAACATGTAAGTAAGTTTAAAAAACTTAATGGCACCTATGGTTGTATGCAATAAAAAGTAATCCAGCAAAAGGACTATACAGCTCCCACAGCATCTTCTTAGCAGCCGAATCTTTGGGTGCAGAGATGTGTAGAAAAGTGTGTTTCAGCCCGATCTTTAATGGTAGTGATCGGTATCTTTAGTGAAAACCTGATGTGTACTATTTCACGTAAAATCTTTATAGGAAACAAAGGCTGCTCTGAGAGTCTCAAGTGCTGCCTGCTTTAGTTTCAATGGCATATCATTTTTCCTTCTTCATGGAGAGAAATCCTATCTGAATTGTATAGGACTAACGCATATGGTTGGAAAGTCAATAAAGTATTCAGATCTTATGAGGGTGACAGCCCAGTTTTTCCACCTAGAAATTTTATTGCTCTATCCTTCAATTTAGGGAACAGATTTGTTCGTTGAAAGCCTTCCCTTTTGTCTCTAGATGGCCATTTTCATTTATTACTTTGTGAGCAACAGAAAGAAAATGGCAAAGAAAAGCAAAGGAACAAAACAGTATATTTTTACACTTACTTGGAGGATGTTTTGTCAGTTTTACAATAGGCCATTGAAAAATTTTAAACTGTATTTTAAAGTTTTTCATTATGCACTTCTGACAAAATATTAATAGAAAATTATATTTAAAATTTTATTTTATGTATATAAGTGTTTTGTCTGCAAGTATGCCTGGGTGCCACATGCATAACTGGTATCTGCAGAATCCATCAGAGGGTAGTGGATTCCCTGCAATTGTAGTAAAGATGTTTGTGAACCACCATGTGAATTCTGGGAATCAAACCCTGGTCTTCTGGAAGACCAGTTAGTGTTCTTAACTCCTGAACTATCTCCCCAACCACATAAATGAAAAAAAATATAGAACTCAATAGCAAGTGGTCCATGCTTCCTGGAATCTGAGAATTTCCCATAGGATTAGTGCCTCACTTATGTTAGATCCAAGCTTTGTATGCAACATGGGCCTCACTCCATGGTATGACTTTATAGCATTACTCATAGTTCTTTCAGTCATCCACAACCAAAAGGTGCTTGGCTCTCCTCCGCCTCCTGTACTCCACTGGCACCCCACATGCACTTTGCTGTACATGCACAGCCCCTGAAGAAATAGCTGTATGCTACACCTCTGTCTTTGCTGAAGAGGCTCAATAAAACCAGTATCCCATTGCATTTTTATCAGGTTAACTCTTCATGTCATACTGGTTCCAAATGACATGCCACTTCTTGCATGTGACAAGTAGATAGTAAAAATTGGTTCAATTATACTTAATGGAAACTTTTACAAAGTATTAAATTTAATGAGAAAAATAAAAATTTTGCTTTTTGTCATTTTGAGCAGAAGCATAGTAACATTGTAAGAGTTAAAGGAGGCTTTCATTTTGATATTTGCTGTTCAATTTTCAGATGGAATTGTGTCAAGAAAACAGAAAGTTCTAGGAAGGTAGTCCTTGTTATAAGGTGGGAAAAAATTAGACTAAGTTGTTATCTCTCAGGGTCTGTGTTGTGCAAGATGAATAACTACACAAAATAAGTAATTAACTTGATATTTAGTTGACATTCTCAACAAAATGCTGAAGGCATGCCCTGGTTGCTATAGTAACATAAAAGGAGGTATAAATTGGAGAAATATTTGAGCAAAAATGAAGATGACTGAGGTAGCTTAAAATCAAGTCTTCTAGGAAAGAATATGGGAAAGGGGGATGGAAAGGAAGAGGGAGGGGATGAGGTAGAGACGAAATGTTGAGGTGAGGAGAAAGAGTCCTGGACCAATGACTTATGATGAAGACATTTGATTGTCATGTTTCTTCAGTCAGCTATTTGGTGTAAATATCGCCAGCTAGGACTGTGGACAACAGAGTCAGGAATAAATGGGGGAAAAAAAAAAACTTCCTATCTTCTGAGAATTCATGTGATGCAGGAGTAGACCCAAATATGTTGCTGTCTTTCACCATAAGGAACTGTAACTTTTAACATAGCCACTCTGATTCCAAAGCATCAGACAGATTTTAGTTTCAGTGATCCCACCTGCAGCGTTAGAGAACAGGAGGTCATAATGTCAGCAGAAGCCTTGGGGACTTGTCTCTTTCCCAAATCTAGGGAAATGGAGCTCCTGCCTTACCTGGAGCACAGTACTGAGCCTCATGGGATCATCTTCAGCCTTGCAAATAGTTTTGCCTTACTGAGATCTGCATTAGAATATCACCCTTCTGCCTTTCCAATTGCTCTCTTTTGTAGTGGATTAGTATATGGAAGCTGTCTGTTGTTGGAGACTTCTCATTCGTTCCTGGCTGCTCAGTCCTGAAATAATTATGCAGAAACTATATTAATTAAAACACTGGTTGGCCAATTGCTTAAGCGTATTGCTAGCTAGCTCTTACATTTTTATTTAACCCTTTTCCATGGTTTTATATTTTCCCACAAAGCTAGTGGTTTACCAGTAAGGTTCCATCTGGCAGACATCTTGTGTCTCTCTCCTCTTGAGGCTACATGGCTACTCACTGACTCTGTCTACTTTCTCTCAGCATTTAGTTTAATTTTTCTGCCTAGCTCTGTTCTGTCCTATCACAGGCCAAAAAAGCTTGTTTACTCATTAACCAGTAAAAGCAACACATATACAGAAGGACTTTCCACATCAGCTGTCTCTAAAGATGAACATTTTACCTAAAATAGAGCTTGAAATTGAGGCTAATCATGGGAGACCAGTATGGACTATTTGTATACCAACCCAATTGTGCAATGAAGTCCTAATCCCTAAATCTTCAGAATGGAACTGACATTGAAGATGGGTCCTTCAAAAGAGGTGATCAAAGTAAATAATTAGTGAATGATGGCCTTATTCCACCCTAATCCAAAGAACTAGTTTTCGTTTTTATTTATTTATTTATTTATTTATTTATTATTTATTTATCAAAGATTTCTGCCTCCTCCCCACCACCGCCTCCCATTTCCCTCCCCCTTCCCCAATCAAGTCCCTCTCCTTCGTCAGCCCAAAGAGCAATCAGGGTTCCCTGCCCTGTGAGAAGTCCAAGGACCATCCACCTCCATCCATGTCTAGTAAGGTGAGCATCCAAACTGCCTAGGCTCCCACAAAGCCAGTACGTGCAGTAGGATCAAAAACCCATTGCCATTGATCTTGAGTTCAGAACTAGTTTTTTTAAAGAATAGCAGGTCAGAAAGAATTTTCACAGTGGGAAAAGCTAGACACGAGATAATTGTCTATAAATCAAAGAGAATAGCTCCAGAAAAAAAAATGCCCACACTTATGCCTTAACGTTCTAGCCATCAGAACATTGACAAAACACATTTCTGTTAAACCTGTCCATTCTGTGACACTTTCGATTGGCTGCCTTGGCTGTAGACTCTCCTCAGACTGGCCAGTCTGCCGAGAATGTGATGCTTTCTATGTGAGGTCCAGACTTGTATGATTTCTTTTGGGTATACTTCCTTAGAAGTATATCAGGACTTTCCTGATATACCTATCCCCGTGAAGTCTAAACAGATTTTTAAAATGAACTAACACCTTTTCCTGAGAACTAATCAGAAATTGTTAGGTATTGTGTGCTCATGGCAAGTTAGTTGCCATAGAGAGCAAGGAGTTTGTCATTCTGTTGTGAACTCTTCCTTTTATAATGTTACCTTCTGTTTCCTGAAAGATTTTGAGGATAATGAGTTTTAGGTCATTCAGAGATATACAGCAGCTCAGTCTACTTCAGGCAGCACAGTGAAATCTTCTAAAGTCCAAATGCTCAAATATACTCAGGAGTGGAGTGTTTGTATAGCATATGTAAAAGCTTCTTTTGATGCCCAGGACTGCAAAAATAAATAATTAAATAAAACATACATCACATACAAATATGCTAATACATGCCCATACACATGCAAAATAAACATACTTGTACATGAACAGAGAAAACTCTTAAAGAAAATAACTTAAAGTAGCAATGACGAGTACATATTACTGAAATTTGGATAATGTTGATTTTTTTAAATATAATTCTCTGAGTAATTTATATTCTTTTAAAAACATGAAGAAAAATATATTCTGAAGGTATATTTGAATTTTATGGAAATGGAGAACCAAAAATACTTACTTTGAGTATTTTATTGCTTCTGAAACCAGATCTATTTAGATGCTCACTGTTTTGAAAATGGCTATGGCTATGTGGCAAAATGCCAGAACACTTCCCGCATTGTGTTTTATTTCTTCCTGCCCAGGGGCAAGAATAGTTCCCTACATAGTCAGAGCAATATATCACTATGACGTTCTATGCTTTATTTTTACATTTCAAACAAAGCTAAAATTCCAACACCCACCCAAACCCCCAGTTTTTAACTAAGTGAAATGTATAGGCATTTGTGTTTGGAGCCATCGATTTCCACAAAGTTCTATCCACGTATCTTGAAATCACAGTTGTGTTCACAATTTCCACCACTGTCTGTTGTGGTCCATATTTTATGGGAAATGAACCCCTATTGGGGTGGTCTGTGGACATGAAACATTTCTCTGAAATTGGCTTTTGAATCCTACCTGTAGTCCATGGCACCTTTAAATTTGTGTGTCTTATTCCTTTCCACAAAATAGTATATTCATTCCCATAAAATATTTATGCTTGGGATTTAGTCATTAATTCCCAACCATTAACATGCATTCTCCATGTATCATTTAATTCCTTTGCTATAGAGTTTAAGACTAATTACCTGCCCTTTATTATGTATAAATTTTCTCAGAGTCAGGAAAAATAGAATAATTTTTTTATCATGCACTTGATCAACTTTATCCTCTTTGTTATTTTAAGACCATTGCTTTTCTGAATATTCTGGAGCTTTTATTGTATTCTACCAGGCAAATTTTATATATCATCTTATGAAGAGAAGTTAATTTCACTCATTTTGTTTTGGCTTCTCCAGATGTCATTGTTGGTCATCCACTGTCTTGCTTTAGACCTCCTTCTCTGTGGGATGTGAAAAAAGGGAACATTAGGAAGCCTTCTGACAGTACCTGTACAAAGAGATGAGGGAGGGTGTGAAGGAAGGACATTGTCTTAGTCACCCCTTTATTGCTCTAAGGGACACCATGACCAAAGAAACTCTTCTAAAAGAAAGCATTTAATTAGAGACTTGATTACAGTATTATCTTAGTCAGTGATCAGTATGGTGGGTAGCATGTTGGCAAGCACGGTTCTGGCTACTACTCCAGCAATAGTTGAGAGCTACATTCAGATCCACAGACAAACAGAGGACTTTGAAACCTCAAATTCCACTTCAGTGACACACTTCTTCCATCATGGTCATACCTACTCCCATAAGGTCACACCTCCTAATTTTTCTAATCCTTCTCAAAAAATGTCACTTCCTGATGAGATTATAGGTGTCGTTTTTATTCAAACGGCCAAAGATATTTACAATTTAGAGGATTATCAAGTAAGCGGTGAATAATATTAAAGTATTAATTAAATTTTATCAACTTACATTCTGAGTTATGTGTTTGAAATGGGTTCAGTAGATAGGAGACATAATATTGAAGATACAGATTATCACCATGGTTTTGAAAGATCTTGCTGACAGGAGGATGTAGTAGAACAGCGGATTTCAACCTGTGTGTGATGACTCCTTTGAGGGTCTAATGCCTGTTTCACTGGTATCACCTAAGACCATTGAAAAACACAGATACTTACATTATGATTTCTGACAATAGCAAAATTGGAACTGTGAAGTAAAAATGAAAGTGTTTTGGGGTTTCACAGACATAGGACTATAAAAGGGTCATATCATTAGGAAGATTGAAAACCACTGTACTAGAAAAAGGCATGAGTTTCTAAAATGTATTAATAATGACTCCTAATTTTTAAATTAAAAGAAGACAAAGAATTTTCAAGTTAAAAATGACTTGGATTTCCTAGTAAATAGTACAAAAACAGAATGCGAGACCTTACTTATTGAGACAGCAATTGTGTTCAATTTTACCCTCCTATATCTCTTAATGTCTTAATATGAATATACTGCTTTGGTCAAATTCCTGAGACTTTTGTGAAGATTAAAAAAATTATATAAATCACATAGAATATTTTTCCAAGTCATGACAAACTTTAAAAATTAAGTTTAATAATTAATAAAAATAAGTATAAAAATATTATTTTGACTAACTTTAAAATGATCAGAAACTGATAGAAAAGCTAGCTCTCTGAAGTCTGCAAAGCGAAGGGAAATGCAATGAGAGTTTCGCAGTGAAAAGAATGTGCTTGCTATTGAGAGAAAAATGTAATGACATAAGGAGCCAATCAATTTTCGGTGTGGTGACCTTGACAGAAATGGCCACAGGGAGAGCAGAGAAAGAAATGACAAGATGGAAGCCTCTTGTGACCCTGAAAAACAAGGCAGGAATTGGTTTTAGGAAAAGAGCCAAAATAGCCAGTGAAAGTTTATGACTCCCCTACCTGAGCTTGTGCGAAACTGAGGGCCAGGCACCACAGCCGTCGGTGATGAGCGTCCTCATTTCTTATGGATTTGCAACTGTTCTAATGTACTGATCTTTTTAGAAACACAAGATTATTTTCCAACTCCTTAGGGGAAAAAAAATTGGACTTTACAGCCGATGTTTCAGAAATTGTGACTAAGGTTTTAGAAGTAAGATAAAGCTCTGTTACATGTTTTTTTTTTTTTTTTTTAAGTAGAAATTATTCCACTGTATTTCCAAGCCTGGTTATGGTCTGACTTTCCAGCTTCCATAACGTGGACTGTGGAGGTCTGCCCTTAAGTAGGAGCAGAGGTGCTTACTGCAGACCAGGGCTCTCTAGAGAAGAGCCATGAAGAGTCCAAGATAGTTTCAGAGTGATTCCAAAAAAAAAAAAAAAAAAAAAAAAACCTCAGATTTCCGGGATGAAATGCGAGTGAACTCTAGCAGTCTGTGGTGTCCACACTTCAGTCAGATCATTGCATGCTACTGATGCCCCTTGGAGTACTTTCAAAACATCACGTGTGATGTATGCATGTTGTTTGGAACTGTAAAACCCAAGACAGCCTGCCACATCAGTATCTTTCCTTTTCAATCCCAGGAACAGTCTGTAATTTGTTCTAGTTTGGGTCATGCTCTTCAAGCTGTCCAGAATAGATACCACATAAGTCACATTTACCTGTGCGATGTTAAGATTGTACCCGGAGAAGATAGTGACCCTGTTTACTAAGTAGATATCAGTGTACTGATAATAGATACCTTTATGTATTACTTATTTTCAAAGGATAAAAGATAGAGTTTTGCAAGTTTTCATATTAATTTTTTTATCTCTCCCCTCTCCTCCAACCAAATCTAATCCCTTAGGCTCATTTTGAGCTCTGTTTCAAACCACATGCAGCTACCTCTACAGGATCACATAGACCTCCTCCCCCTTTCTTGCCATAAATCATCCCATTATCTCTGAACCCAACACCAGTCCACACTCCCTGCAAACTCACCAGCTATGCTGGCTAAGGAATCACATAGGCTAGCCACATGTACTCAAGTCTCTCTCCTTCCCTCCAAATCTAGTGCCCCATTATAACCCCCAGCTCCATAGCAGACCACCTACTGCGACCTCCCATTCTTCCCCAGCCATCTCCAGTGTATCTTCCTCTCATTTGAAAAGACACACTGACAAGCAAGCATTTGGAAAGATAGACGTGTTTAACCTGCTGTAGAATTAAAACGTCTTTATAAGTACAGAAATATTACATTAGCCCAATAATACATAAAAATTATCTTTATGTGTTAGTCAGAATTTTTTTAAAAAAATTGTTTTTAATGTGTGAGTGTTTTACCTGTCTGCATATATGGGCATCATGTATAATGGTACCTGCACAGGCCAGAAGAGGTCATCAGAATTTCAGTTACAAATGGTTGTGTGCCTGCCATGAGAATGCTTGGAACTGATCACAAAGAGCAGAAAGTGTTCTTTACTGCTGAGCTGTATCTCTAGCCATATAAAATAATTTAAATGAAAAAATTCATATCACATATGTATTCATATGTAGGTTGAGTGTGCTCCCATTATTTCTTTTGATGTGGTAACATTTTCTTGGATTTTAATATAATGTGTGTTAGAATCAAGAAACAAAACCAATTCAGCTATTTGTGTAACTGTTATTTATCAATTCAACTTTTACTGTATACTAATGTATTTTTCTTTGATAGCTACTATTTTAACAATTCAAAGTTTCATAAGTTTATGACAATTATGTTTTATTTTCTGCCTATATTTTATAATTAAACAAAAGGATAAAGTTGTGTTAAACTACCTTTATTTTATAGCACATGATTCCACAGTATGTTTGTGCAGTTTTAATGAAAGATTGATTCTTATGCTTGACCAACCACATTAGTTTAAAGAGAAAATATCTTAATATTAATCATACAGAAAAAGTTTACTTCACCTTCTTTATACAAAGATAGTAGTAGAAAGGGTCATCCCATCAAAGCATAAGAGAAATGTAAGCCTATGACTTTTTCTACTGAAAATACAAATCAAGAATGACAATCATAATATTATAATAAGATTGTACCAACATAGTAAATATTAATGTGATTATATTAATACTCATAGGCTGATATAATCTATAAATTTAATGTTCTAATCTGTCATAATATTACTCATATCGAAACAGGTAACATTCAAGTTTGTTAGTCTTAATGTTTTAAGAAACCTAAAGTATTTATGTTTTAGAATGTTTAATTTGCTTTGAAAAGGAGCAAAAGAAATAGGATGAACTAGAGACAAAGATTTCAGTCCTAAATTTCATGTGTGTCCTACTAGCAGTTTTCAATTTCAGAGTTAATTGGTAGAATTAAAGTACACTTCAGAGTAAACTCAAGAGCCTCCTGATAGGATGCATGATACCCTGTCTGAAAAAAAAAAACACAAACTATATTAGGCACATATTTATGGCACACTGAAATCCCCCTGAAGTTTCAGGTTGATATGAGAAAGAATACTGATACCCTCACCATACTTCAGGACAGAAAATCAAGCATTAAGAAATGGTGCAGAAATTCTTGCCATTTTATTTTTTATATGTGTTTTTTAGTATTCTGAAACTTTATTAAAAACCCAATACTGTCTTAAGCAAGAAATAATAAATAGAAGCGTTTTTCCTAATGCATTGAGCTATAATTAAATTTTGTAGTTTTTTCTTTTTTGTTTTTGGGTTTTTTTTTTCTTGGTTTTTCGAGACAGGGTTTCTCTGTGGTTTTGGAGCCTGTCCTGGAACTAGCTCTTGTAGACCAGGCTGGTCTCGAACTCACTGAGATCCGCCTGCCCCTGCCTCCCGAGTGCTGGAATTAAAGGCGTGCGCCACTACTGTCCGGCTAGGTTTTGTAGCTTTGAAAGTACCATAAAATAACCTCACAATGCTCCTGTCACTTACTGTGCTTGGTTGGAAGCATTACTGGACTACGTAGTTTTTCATTTCAAATGATGGGTAGGTTTCTACTCCTAGGGATAATATGGAAGTTGGACACAGATGCAATGTTATCAGATCTGCATAGTGCCCAGGATGCTTCAAAACACCTGTCTCAAACAATTCTGGCTTACACACCTGAATGGCTGGAACCATAAAAGTAGGAATGTGCCCAACTATAGAATTGCATTCCGTGACAACATAAATTGAGGACAGGGCATAACATTCAGAAAATGATAATAAAAACTGAGGCACATTTTCAAATTAACAAAGAGGGAATTTTTATAACAGTATTAAATTTAAGAATTTTTATGGATACATGAGAGAATTTTGCTTATAAAAGCCATGAAACATTGAGAGATGCAAAAGGGCTTTGACAGAAATTAAGTTAAATAAACATCTAACTACTTAAAACTGCAGGCAATGATTGTTCATTCTGAAGTACTAAATCTTGAGCTTAGAGTTAGCAAAGGTGTTAGGAACGACACAGAGGAACCATAGAAAGTGGGACACTGTGTGCTAATGCTGGTTTCTAAGGTTCAGAACCAAATAGATTTAGAAAACTAATGATTTAAGTATCTTTCAAATGGCATAATTTGTATAAATTTGCTGTTGAAAATATGGTTGTACAAATTTGGTGGTGTGTTGCAAGTAGTCACGTTTCTAGTTTTATTAAGTGAGATTTAAGATCCCTGAGACCAATATAGCGCTTGTGTAATTTTTGATTGCTTCATTAATTGATATGTAGAGAAAATTAGCTTATGTTAAGATATTTTTTCCTTTCTGAATGTGTTTATCATCGTGTTTAAAAATGAAAATTTCACACAATCAATCAGGAGAAATACAGTTTCAATTGCTTTAAGGTTCACCTTTGAATTTCACTGTGGCCAGAAGAATTCCATGACCTTTAAATTTGATGAAAATAAAAAAAAATTATTAGTCTAGTTATTTTGTTTTGAATTTCTCCCAAAGTAAATAACTCTGGACCACATTTCTGCAAAAATGGCAGGAGCAGATCATATGGAGTTATTATTGTTATTATTATGAAGACCATACCTGAAAAATTGAATATATACTCAGTAGTACACACAATAGTACATACCTAATCTTAATTCTCCTTACAAAAATATCTCTTTTACTACTTTGAAATTGTGCCTATTATAAAAATTTAATTATAGGTAATATCTGTAATATTAAGCATTAGCTTCCATTTTGAAGATCTTTTATTTGATATACACAAGTTTGCTTTGATCTTCTAGCAGTGTTCGTTATATGTTATGTTATGCTCCATTACTGTTACTAAGGACAACACCCTCTACCCAAGAGAGTTAACTAAACTAAAACAGTATAACCAGACAATATTTGTATAAATTGTAATGCCATGATAAACTCTATCCAGTAGAGAAGTAATTTTTAAAACTGAGGAAATCAGTTTTTGTTTTTTTTTTTTACTAGATACTTTGTAAAGAACTAATAATAATGTAGCTTACTTATTTTTCTGATTCTAACAACAAAAAATGATTAAATGAAGCATGCTATAATAATATACTCTGTGGAACTATAGTAATTATTTTTATTTAAGTTTCTTATGTATTACTTCTCTCAGATTAACATTGCTAGTAAATGGATCTGCAATAATAATTACAAGATACTCAATGAGTTCCCTGACTTATAAAATCCAGATTCTGGAGTTTTAGGAAAAGTTCAATTTTATGATTAATCCAATTTAGGACATTTTAGAAATTTCACAAAGGGAATTTTGTGCTTATGGTTTACAAAAGTGAAAGAATAAGATTAAGAGATCAATGCAAGATTTGTAACTCTCAAAAGTTGAAGTTCTATGGAAGAAGTATTGTCAACAATAGTTAAATCAGCAATCCTCTAACAAGCAACTCATAGGTGCACAAAATGATGAGAATGATAATGATGGAAAGATGGATGTGTGTATATTGTTGTTTTGCTAAATATGGAAGAATCTACCAATCTCTCCTGCCTCCAAACAAAAAATATTTCATTAAAATTTCTGTAGTTTGAAGCAATAATCTAGAATTATATAATGTTAATATGAAATATGAAATCCTCTATGATTCATGATTGTGTGCTCTGATAAATAATCTTAGGATAGTTTTTCAGTGAATGATATGCAGGTGTTTGGTAGCAGTGAGTTGCAGTAGTATCATGTATCCATAAGAATTCTTAAATTCAAAGAGGGCTACAGCATGAATGACAAATTTTGCTTGATGAATAAAGAAAAGGAGAAAGAGATGCCAGAGAAATTGTAGCTGGTGTGATTATGCAAATAATTCAGCGAACAACTGGACAAGAAATTTTGATGATCTGCACATTCCTTTCCTTCAGTGCTGGGTCGTTAATGGCCTTAATCATTGCGTTCTACTTAGAAATGAAGATTTATTAAAATCTATAAAGATGGTTTTAAAATGCTTGGTTTTAAATCACCGACTGGAAGAGAAACTTCTGGAGCAGCAAATGTCTTAGGTTGTAATTTTGTAATGTAGGAAACAAGAATAATGATTTCTATTTGATTTAATATCTCAAAGAGATTATCTTCAAGTCTGGAACAAAAGGAGACAGTGAAACATAACCTATTTTATCTTTGACTGTAAAACATTGCTTTGTAAGAAATATAGGGAAAATTACAAGGTTGGCATCACTGATTAAGATGTATTATTCTTAAAAATAATTATTTTGTGTAATTTCTGAGAGCTAACCCCACATAAAATAAGTCAAATATTCCTTAACTTAAATGTACTCGACCATTAAAAGTAATAAATTTTAAGAACTTGAGCATATGACTTCCTTACCTGAAATAAGTATGAAGCTTCAAGGCATGAATAAATTAGAAAATTAGACTATATTGTTAACAAATACCACCTGACCCTACTTAAACAACTGAAGGATTCTCATAAGTTCCTACTGTTCTTCTCCATAGTCTGTTTCATACTCACTGCTGGCCTTCCTCTCTAAAGCATGTTTTCCTAGCAACATGACTTATATAAGATACACTGTGTTCATGTCAGGACCTAATCTGCTCAATTAACATTTGATTCACTATTTCTCAGGTAATTTTACTTTGATCATTTCAGTCATTTCAGTATAATGATGACCTCAGAGATTTTTATCTCAAGAACAGTGGTTCTCAACATTCCTAACGATTCCACCCTTCAATCCATTTCCTCATACTGTGGTGACCCCCAAGTATAAAATCATTTTCATTGTTATTTAATAATTGTAATTTTCTACTGTTCTGAATTGTAATGTAAATATGTGGTATGCAGGAGATCTGATGTAAGACCCCCGTGAAAGGGCCGTTCAACCTCCAAAGGGTCACAACCCACAGCTGGAGACCTGCTGCTCTAGAAGGACCATAAAATATAGCAAATGTTATTATCATATTTTAAGATGAACCTTAGTTTACTTTTTAAAATAAGATGGCAAAAGTTTGGAAAACAATTCAATATGGCTGCACACATTAACGTGAACATATCAGTGTTATAATGAAGGCTATAATCAGTACAAATTTGACACTGAAGAATTCAAAACACTCTCAATACTCAATTAGAAAAATAAGACAGATGTAAAGTTACAAAAAATGAGAAGAATTTTGCAACAATTGGATTTTGCTTGAATAACATGTTTGAAAACAGTCCCAAGCACATTATTTTGAGTTATCTGTGGACTGTGTTGAGAATTGGAAACCATGAATAGCTGAAAGTTTTTCTAGGTCAAATACCTATTGAATCACAAATGAGAAACAATGAAATCTTACACAAACATTTCATTCATTGTTCATTTTACCCCAAATTTAAATGCTCATTGCATGACTGTTATTCAATCATATAAAATGATCTATAGACCTAGATTTTAATCTATCTGCTTCAATTATTTACATTTAATGTAGTCCTATCACAAATGCTATCTATAGAAAAATTAATCTTCTAAATGCTATCTATAGAAAAATTAATCTTCGAGTAAGCCTTCTATGAGGTTACAACACAAAGCTTAGTAAATGCTTGAATCGTCACATAAATCATGATATTAATTTTCATTTGAAACATGTTTCATACTTTTAATTCAACATTATCATTAAAAATCAAATAATTATATGCTTCAAAGTAATCAATACTGCTTCTTGTTTTGAATATCCTGTACTTGGTTTGACATCAGCTTTTGTTTGTGGTTAGAATTCTTTGTTATGGTGATTTTATGGAATGTAACCAAGTTTTATGAGAGCCAATACTGTTTTTGCAAATATCGAAAGTAATATACATGGTGTGATTGAAGCCTAGCTTGGAAAAAACATTATTTATATGAATTAATTGGGACAGAAATCTTGTATTGCATCTGTGTGCTGCACATTGCATTGAGAGAGATGCACTTGGAATGGCCCTGAAAGCTTTTATTGTATATTGTACAACTATTCTAATATGGTGATATTTTAATGTCATTTTAAGTAAGAAGTGATGTCAAAAATTTATTGTTTCTGTTTAGTTTGATGCTGAAAGACTCACAACAGGCATTCCTGTTAGCCACTTAGCATTGTTCACACATAGGGAAAACAGCTCACATTCATTTTTGGCATCAGCCAATTAGATATTTCTGCTTTCTGTTAACAGCTTTTCAGCAAATCTACCCCTTATTCTCCTTTAGGCTTACAACAACACTGGTGTGGTATCAACTTCTCTTTATGAAATCTTGAGTGTATTCATTTAGCTCCTATTAATACACATATCATTTAACAAAGGAAAGTGTTGTATTTTCCTATCTCTTATTACTTTAATATTTCTATACCTAGTTGTTACTTACACCTTGGACTTTAAAAGAACAAACTGCAGAAACTTTTTTAAAAAAGGTTTTGTGTTATATGCACACTCGATATTGGTTGAGTAGCTGTTTATTTTTTTTTCTTTTACATATCTCCACAAATGCTATTCAGTTGAAATTGCATGAAGCATACAAAAAATGTGAAACTAATCAGTCAGAAAGTTCTTGTGGTCAATCTGTAACGATTGGCTCTTCTTTCAAAACTTAAGTTTTATTTGAAGTTTCTGTATTGTTAGAAGGTGTTTTGTACTATTTACTCACTTTTTAGTGGTTTTGTTATTGTTTGACTCTTTCCAGATGCTCCACTAATTGGTCAGGTACACAGTGTGAAAGACCAGCCCCAAAAAGCAGCAAGTCTGAGCACATCAGCACAAGTAAGTGGTACAGGTATTGTTTTTGTATAGAAACTATAGAAGCCATTTCATCTTCTTTTGTGTAGTCATCAAGTTATGTGAGACTATAAGGAAAAAATTAAGAATCTTAAGTAATTAGAGAAAAGTGTAGTCTTGACACCTTTGTGGCACTGTTGAAAATGAAATTCTATTGGTAAGACTATAAAGAAGTAAATTATGAACCAAATTTTGTAAGAGGTACAATCTCTTTAAAGCTTGATACGTGTATATGTATTAAGAACATATATTACTATGTAATATTATATATGTATCATCTGTTGTTTATAACACTGAAGTTTCATGGCAGGTCTTCCTCAATCAACATTGTGTGCTATTCTCTGTTCTGTGACAAGTTGTAGATTTTTAAAATAAGTCATAAAAGTGTCCCTTTTCACATATATTATCACTATTTCAACCTTGAAACAGGAGACTAGAAAGTCTCTAATGGGAAACAAGAGAAAATATAGATAAAGAAAAAGGGAAATTATATTACTTGTTACCATCCTTAAATTTAGTGATTCACTTCAGGATATACGAACATAATCAGACAATTTCAATGTATTCCATGGGGCAAAGATAACATGTAGATTGGGATTAGAAGATTTTCTTGATTAGCAATAGGCTCGGATGCTTTTTTTTTTTTCCTACCTGTTCCTTACACCTGGTTCCAAATAGTTTCTCTGTTCTCAAATCAAGAATTTATAAATTTCTAACATTTGGAACTTACTTTGAGTTAATAACTATGGAGATTTTGGGGAAATGGTGTATACTTCTAAAATAGTGGTTTTCAACCTTCCGAAGGCAATAGCCCTTTAATACAGTTTCTCATGTTTCAGTGACCCACAACCACAAAATCATTTTTTATAACTTCAGCAGTGTAATTTTATTAGTGTTAGGAGTCATAGTGTAAATATTTTTAGAGACAGAGGTTTGACAAAGGGGTTACAACTCACAGTTTGAGAACCACTATTCTCAAAGACTGTCCTGGTGACAAATATTCTAATCTGAATAGATATGTTGTGCCTTCTTTGCTCACAGGGGTTTTGGACTTTCTTTTTTGTATTTTTGCTGTGAATATATGAACATAATGGTAAGAAGGACTGGAGTGCTAGAATTTGGGAAATAGTTTACAAATGATTATGTGTGTCAGAGATATTCAGACTAATTTTATACATTAAAGAGAGACATATAAAATGAATATTTATTCTTTTTACCATGAGTAAAACTCAAACCACTATTAGTGTAAATTTCTTAAGGTACAATAATGTAAAAATGTCATTATGAAGTATTTAAACATATTGCTAACCATTAAGAACATCTAAAAATGATAACATGTAGTTGAAATTACAAGCTTGCAGCAAACAGATGTAGAATCAGCATTTACAGTAAGGTGCTTTTATCCTTCCTTTAGGAAAATCTCTGTAGGATCTAGTTCAGAGAAGGTATAGAGTATTTGAGGGGGAAAGTAACTTTAAAGATTAATGAAGTTATCTGAAAGGGAATAATGATCCAGAGTATGATGTCTATTAAATTTTCTAAATTTTTCATAAAGGCTAAACTCAGAGAAAATTTGGATCCTAGAAAGTGGCTTAGAGAGGATTTTCCAGGTGTTTTTACTGAGAGCAGGAGACCTACATGTTTGCATGGGCTATAGCCTCCTTCAGAAAACAGTACACCTAATTACCTAAAACAGACCTGAACCAGTACATCAGGTGTGAGGAGATGTTCCAAGAGTGCTGGTCTGGCTTCGGGGACTTTTTCTCCTTCCCTTCACTGAAAGTCCTATAATTAATAGAAATATCAATGGGTAATGGAAGGGCCCTTAGCTATTCAGACATTACATCATCACTAAAACAACTATCTTCCCCAAGCAATGATTTTATTAGAACATGACTGAACTTGCTTCTGTGTGCCTCATATCAGACACCCAGGGCAAAAGGCAGGAAAACAGTAGACAGAAGCTGCTTGTTCGTTCCTGCCACCCAAGTCCCAATACACAGAAACTATATTAATTACAACACTGTTTGGCTATTCACTAATGTGTATTGCCAGCTAGCTCCTATAACTTAAACTAACCCATTTCCATTATTTTGAATTTTACCAAGAGACTTGTGTTTTACTGGCAAGGTTCTGGTGGGCTCCAGTGGCTGTCTTTCTCCTTAGGTAGCTACATGTAATCTCCCTGACTCTGCCTACTGTCTCTCTATATATCAGATTTCCTGGTTGGCTATATTGTGCCCTGCTATAAGCCCAAAAAAGATTCTTTATTTACCAATGTCAATAAAACATTCAAAGAATACAGAGAGGAATTGCACATCAGAAGACCTCTCAACAAGTTTTTATTTTTAATTAGAAATTTACTACATTTATCCTTTCAAGAGGAATAGAAAAACAAAAAAAAAATTGTACACAGTCCAAATTCTTACTTCATGGATGTAAATACCGAGGTTGCTACAAGATTACCACGGTTTTCAGCCGTGCTCAGACTGAGACAGTGGTTGTGTTGGTTGTTCAACAATGTTGTCCCAACCCACAAGCCATAAACCAAGCTCAAAAAATAGTGTTCCCTTCGAAGAAATGAAGAAATCAGCATTAAAGGCATATACAATTTCCTGAACTTATATTTTCTCATAGAAAGCTATATCAAGTTTAGTTATTTTAACACATCAATATAATTATGTTTTATACTGTGAAATATACAATGATGATCTTGTATTTTGGCTTACTTATTTCTATTGAAATCCTATGCACAAGTTTCAACCAAAGAGTGCTTATTGTTAAATATTTCTACATCAACAGCCGAAAGAACAACAACAAAAAAAAAGGTAGTCAAAACAAAACAAAAAAAAACACTTGTGTCAGTTTGTATTCAGAGGAAAACTACAGCTGGCTAAAGAATGGGGGTTGCTCTTATCCTCTCAGGGAAAAATCCAATGGTTTTCAGGGTTTGTTGAGAACTTCTCAAGTATAAGCAGAAGTCATCTGTACACAAAGAAGACTATTATTACACATTATGCTTCTAAATAAAAAAGTTAAAAACACAAAGTATTATCTGCTTACCCATTGCTGTGATAAAACACAGTGACGACAGTCACTTAAGGATAAAAGTATTTATTTGAACTATGAATACAGAGCGTTGATGTGCCTGATGATAGAGTGGAAGAAGTCAGTGGCGGGCATGGTGGCTGGAGCTAAGGCCTCAGAACTTGAACTAAAAACACAAAACATAGAGAGAAGTTGAAATGATATTTGACTTTGACCACAAAGCCATCCTTGTGACATGCTTCCTCCAGCCAGGACACATATACCAAACCTACGCAAAATGCCACCCACTGATGATCAAGTGTTCAAACATCTGAGCCTCATTCGGACTGTTCTCATTGAAATCACCGCATTCAGCAGCATAAAACTTGACCTGGTTAGGAACGTGGTACCTTCCTTTTACAGCTCTTGCCTCTACATGGAGATCTGCTCTCTAATTCATGCATAGCTTTCATATTCATCTCCAAGTAGCACTACAGGAATCTTCTGGGTCTTGATGCTTCAAATGCCAAGACAACAGCTTGAGTAATTTCGCAGACCTTTGATTCTGGTACTTTGTGCTCAGATTCTGCTTGGAAAGCTACTCTGTCTGGTTTGAATAGTTTCAAACTCAGAATAAGAGAAGTCGTTTCATATTCCTATTTTAAACTCACATAAAATTTTAGAGAAAGTGATGCTCAAATTTTGAGTTGTGCTATTTGTAGTGTGTGGGGAAATTAAGATAAAATATACTCAGCATTTTGTGAGGGCAATATTGGAAAGTTCACGTCTTTACTGTAGCAAGAGGCCCATCACTTTAGCTCTTTTCTGAATCATCCTTATTTACTTCATGCCGTCTGTTCTAATTCAGCACACAAAATATCTGATTATATGATACTAAGTCTCTGAAATGTGCAAATATTACTGATATGATGATGTCTTCCTTCCAGTTCTCCCAAAGCCATGATTTACAAAACCAACACTAAATCTCAATCACTGTAGTACACCCTGAAAATGGGGCAAAGAATAAGACGGGTGGCTGTGTGAATAAGTGAAGCTTAAGCTCTACTAGGATACACAAGACTTAAAACAATATGTGAGCATATATGCTATAAACAATTAAGAGATTTGGTGATTTCTCTGTGGAAATGGGGCCAAACTAGAGCCTGTCAGAGATCGACTGAGGTCATAGTGGCTTTGATTTAAAAGTGTTAAAAGGAGCAGAGGTCCAGAAGGATGAGGTACAATAGCTCTGGGAGTAGAAAGATGTCCAAAAGAATGGGTGACGTTGATGATAGTAGCAACAGGACAAGGGGAGGGAACACAGTGAAACTGGCCTGTGATGAATGGCGTACTCCTACAGTAATTCACAGTATCTTTTGAGAGTGCATCCTAATCTTGTTATATAAAGATGTTTTACCTCTATAACCATGTACTGAAATGTAGAATATCTTTTAACATGCCAAAATGGCCTAATTTATGCTATATTATCATGAGTATACAGAGGATAAGGCAATCATTTCTTAAACATTCATGTAACAAGTTGAGTGCTGACTACACAAATATGAGATGATCAAAGATACCATGTATTTTATATCTGAATAACATGAGACATTTTGTCTAAGCCGACCTTGCTGGTATATTTTGAGAAGTTGCTTGACTCGGTGTCTTTGGCTTAAAGTGAGTTTCAGGGCTGCCTCTTCCAGAGAAGAATAAGTCTCCATAACCACATTACAAAGAAAGGCTTGTTTTGTTCTTAATGACATCACTGATCTAGTTCCCTCTACTTTCTTACACTTTCAATCATTTTACAGGACCTACTTATCATCTCTTACCAAAAAAAAAATCATTTTGATAGATTAGAATCTTTCATGCTAAAAGTATATTTATTGATTAGCACACTACCTTGAAACTTAGTTTTTTACTATAAATACATCTTTTAATACAATATATTCTGACTGTGGATTCTTCTTCCCCAAATCCTCCCAGTTCCTCCCACTTTTGTACACACCCAAATCCATACTGTTTCTTTCTCATTAGGATGCAAACAGCAAGCTTTAAAATAACAGAAAAAAGTTTAGGTAAAATAAATTCAAACAAACCAGAAAAAGACAAAAGAAACAAGAAAAGGATTCAAGCTCTTGATTGGCTATATATTTTAGAGTTTTTTTAAAAATTATAATATTGGTTTCTTTTATAAATGTTTTAAAAATAAAAGCAAAATGCTATACATATTATTTATCACGAACAGTAAACATTATTGTAGTTACCTTGATTGTATTCATAAACATCGCAGATGTCAGGGCTCTTACACAGAGTTCTGTAATGTATAGGAATTGCAACTACCATCTGTGGTGGGAAAATTAAAAGAAAAAAGATGCTTAGTTTCCTTACACGCATAGTTAATATCTCTAGCTTATGTAATGAATAAAACTAGAGAGAACAGTTAAATATATAAATTTGCAAATAGTTTACAGTTATACTGAGAAGGAAAAAATGCTGCATACTTTTTATCTAGTATTGGTTTGTTTACACATTTACTGATATTCTAAGGCTTAACAGGAAAAGAATGTATAACAAAGTGAAGATATTTGTCAAATTAAGTTCAGCCATTTAAGACCAAATATTAATAGGAAATAAACTTGTTTCTTGGTAGTTAAAATTTACAAAAAACTGTTAGTTAAATCAAAGCTGCCTGATGTTCTGTCTTCATTAATTACTGAGATTTTGCTTATACCCAAAATGTTCATTTCTGAAACAAAGGTAAAATAAAGTATTGAGTTCTCTAATCATATACCCAAAACAACGCAAAAGAACAAAATAAGTTTTATATTTAAGTGAATAAAAAGGCAAGTCATGTGTGTAGATATATATGCACATGAATCTATCAATACATATTTCTCCAGGTTACAATCAGGGATGCTGACATACATTAATATTTTTAATGAACACTTTTATATATTTTGGTAATTGATCTCCAGGAGTCTATCTTACTTATGTATCACCTACATGTAACTATTGAAGCATCAATCACTCTGATAAAGTGTCTGCACATTGTGTATAATGTGATGGTCAATATTATCAGTATTTTATGTGCACATGCATATGCAGAGGAAATTTTATATTTTTGATGAGTTTTGATATTCTATTCATAAATATCTGAAGATTTGAATTTTGGTTAAGAGTTAAATTATATTATTTCTAGGTCACCTGTTAGGTAAGCTATTTTGTTGAATGTCTATGGAAAGCCTGCTTTCACATGTGCCAGCAGTTTGCCTAGGAAAAAACTAATATTGGCTGCCCAAGAGTGCTACGGAACCCTCCTGCTATAAAATGGCCTTTTCATTCAGCTGTTTCCTGCCATTCATGGTATATAATCCGGGCATTCCACCCTAGGGTTACATTGCCAGCAAAGTGTATCGATTCTAGAAGTGTCTGCGTCTAATAAAAATCACTGCTGTACCACATTTATAGAAACAATGTTTCTATAAATTTTATTTTTCCTATGACCAGATGTACAAAGATTAAAAATAACATTTTAAGATAATTTTTAAAAATTATAAGCTCTAAAATAATTTCCATGAACATAAAAACGAAAATCAGATGTTTTTTAACATAAACTGAAGCTTCAAAAATATTTTCCTGAAAGTGTTCTGAAATAAAGATTGGAGAAAGAGAACAGCAATTGCTTATTTATTTATTTATTTATTTATTTAGCAAGTTAACAGCTATTTGATTCTTCTTAAAAATTTTAGAACGTATTCAACTTATTATATATATATATATATAAACATTTATATGTATACGTACATATACTTTGGCTGTGCCTGGACGTTGAATTCAGAAATGGGTGACAGAGCCTTAATTTTTTTTCTTGTTACTCATTTAATTGCAAGAGCATAAGTCAGAGTCCAGGTAACCTTTTCCAGTTCTCTCTCCATAGAAATTCATGAAATGATGCTTGAGTGCATGCTTATTGAAGTCAAACTATCATGTTGCACTTTTCCATGCCATTTGACCTGTCACAGACAGTATGGGCAATTATAACTGTAGCTTATAGAACAATGACTTAGTTTGGGAGATTTTGGTAGATGAAATTTAAAGTAAATATATTCAGACATCATTGACGTACCTTGTGTATTTACATCATAGCACGTTCATAAAATTGATGTAACTCAGAATCATAAAGTTATTATCTCGGAATATCTGGTCTTTAAATGCAATATGTAACCAAAAGATATCTGACCCAACATCCCAACAGACTCTTTGGTAGGATAACTTTGGTAAAGGAGTTATGATCTTGGAATACAAACATTTGTTTCGTAATTTATCTTTATTCACATTAGTTCTGAAATTATTTAGTGTGGCAGTTTAGTTATATTAACGTTTATAACATTTTCTTTATGTGTTTCTATGGATCAATTTATTTTCCAGGGAGCATCGCTATCATTGTGCCTCTTGTCCTCTTGGTGACCTTGATAACCACCCTAGTGATTGGCTTAGTACTTTGTAAGAGAAAAAGAAGGTAAGATGCCATGTTCTGAATTTACCTGCAGTGACTGGGCCATATGAAAGTGACAGAAATGTTATGTTTTATTCTAAAAAAGAAGAATTAGCCATTCCAATTAAAAACTTATTTCTCAGTTTATTTACCCTTATTTCACTTAAAACTATACCTTACACAAATATTTCTTCATATTATGTAGACAGAATCACCCCATGTGTATATAGTCTAAAGAAACCAACAAGGGCATATACTTGATATTTCTGTAGAATTTAGCATATCAAGTGATATTTTTTGAATAAACAATGATATCTAAAGATTATGTTATTACTTTATTTTATACTACTACTTACTATGCAGGTGAGTCATAAATTAAATCTTAAACGTGCATTTATTTACTTTATCTTTCCACAAATATAAATGTTTCAGATTATATAATTATAATTGTACAGCAGTTTAGAACATGAAAGTTTGCGAATTAAGATTCCAGCCATTAAGACCAAGGTTATAAACAAGATATTAAAAAGTTTTTTATCATAATTTTTAGGGTTAATTTCACACCAAAGAAGAAATTTAAAATTTAATTTACAATTGAATTGTGAATTTTCCATTGTGTATTCAGGAGAATTTTACTTCTAATATGATTTTATGCTATGTTAAACAATATTCACGGAAAATAAATGGTAAAAGTGTAAGTCTTCTGTTCCTTTATGATTTGAAAAAATGTCAACTATTAAAATTTTCTCGATTATATTTCATTCATAATTTATCAGTTGTACTATGTCAACAGATCAGTAAATGCTATAATAGTATAAAATTTAAATTGTGATGTCTGTACAAATGATATTTAAATTTTTGTCCACATACTATAGAACAAAGACAATTAGAAGACAGCCTATCATCAATGGAGGGATAAATGTAGAAATCGGCAATCCGTCATACAATATGTATGAAGTGGATCATGACCACAGCGATGGGAGTCTTTTAGAACCAAGTTTCATGATAGATCCAGTAAAGGTAATATGACTTGAAACCATGAACAGAGAAATACTAATGTTCTTGAAAAACCACTGCAGAGCTCTGATTTTAATCATGCACTTGTACTATCTAAAATTTTAGCACAGGACTTTAAGATATATTGAGTTATTTAGGCTCTTCCAAAAGAGAATATTTGATGAATAACATTCACTAGAATATACTAGTTAAGACTGTGTGGTTTAGAAAAAAAAATTGTTCACTTAGTTAATAAAGATACAACTTTATTTACTATAGTAACTTAAATTGTGTGGGGTTCTAGCAAATATACAGAATAATATAAAACACTGCATACTTTGTTTTCAATATGAAAAGTATTCATTGGTTCAGTTTCAAAATAATTATTTTCATCACGATAGTGTTTTGTTGAAAAGTCCAAAAAGCTGTGTCTTCTAATTTCTTTTTGAGACCTTATTTTTCAATTGTTATCCAACTTCTGAGTTTTTAAAGACACTTATCCAAGCTGTAACTGATAGTATAATCACTTAATTCGCATAACTGGTTTTCTCCTGTTTCTATACTTCCCTCTCTGGACCTAGAATTGGAGTTCTTGAACCTGAAATTAATAATCATATTCTCTAATATAAAAATCACCAATTATGATATGGATTAAATATATAGCTGTTGAATCATTTCACTGGGACTAATTTTACTTTCTATTAATGAGCACTTTTACTTTGGAACTTTTCATGATTTAAATACTGTTAACCTTATTATATTGTGTTGTAATTTACACTGAGAGATCATATACACTTGGCACACCGGGAAATTTATCTTAAATTAAAGCCATCTTAACAAACAGACTGCTGCTGGCATCCTTTCAGCTGTTCTAAGGAAGAGCAGTGTCCATCACATACCATGAACTGATGAGAACTCACTCCTCAGCTTTTCATGAAAATTTCGAAAACCCCTTTGTTATATTGATTTTTAGCAATTGAATTAATATAATTACTTAAACTTGAGAATATAGCTCATTGAAATATTTACAAACTTACTGCTTGAAAATAAAACCATATTTCAGGCCTTTCAGATATAATTTTAGTGTACTCATATAATTTCACTGAGCAAACAATAAACATACATTTACCAATTAACCAATTGAATGACTAAAATTGTATAAAATAGAGAGTAACAGTGTATTTCTACCTGCTTAATAATGTTTTGAGTATAACTATGAATTTTTGCATGAAACATAGCTTCAGAACAATGATATAATAAGAGTTGCAGAAAGTCAGGCCACAGAATTCATGACCAAACAAATTGTGCCCCAGTTGTTTGATGCAGTCAAATGTAAATTAAATTGCACATATATTCCTGTGAAATGGTCAATTCAATTATGTTACATGTGAACACAACTCCTAGTTTTTTCATATCTTATGATCAAAAGAACTGGTATTTTTAATAAAACTGATAATGTAGAACTAAGGCTGGAACAATTAGAAATACACAAGAGAGGATTATTTGTGGATTTTGCTACAATTCATTTCAACATTACTTGAGTTTTCTTATTCAAACGTGGGGTTGATTAAAAATGAGTGGTTCTTCATTCAAACTCCAAGTCCTACAATTAAACTCCATTTTAATTTATGATATGAGATTTTTGTAGAAACGTATTTAAGGGTCAAAGTCATTTATGTTAGATTCTTTTTCAAAGACTTTACTCTTTGTAAGACATCATATTTTGTTGAACAATAACAGTTGATGCTGAAGATTTCTTTTAACTTATACGTGCTCCCTTGCATCTCTTTACTTTTCAAATGTTCATGAATAATATAACTATGTAAGAATACATTATGAATATGAGTATTATAATTATGTAGTGCTGTTTTTAGATCCAGTGAAGTATAAAGCAATGGTCTGGCATCTTTTAGTCTTAATAATAGCTTTCTAAAAAAATTAAATTTGATATATCTATTTTTATCCTAAAATTTTAAAGTGATGATGAGTTGTTGAAAAGGATAGCTGAGTCTTAGGAAAGACTACTTTTGATTCCTAAATTTTGAATTTCAAAATCTTTCCTGGTGTCATTTCCAGGGATAAACAGAAGTGGATATGGTTCATACAGAGCACATGTCAGGAAGCGGGACCTTACTGAGGGTCTACCTTTGAGATAATTATTTCAAGTTGTAGATGCTGACACGAGTCTCCTTATTTTGCCTAGGGTTAAAGAGTATTATCACTTAGCTGCATTTTGTATTGGTGAAAGAAATGTTTCCATAACTTTACATGAGATACAATTTTCTGTTTATGTACAGACCAGGTACATAGGGGGAGGGCCCGGTGCTTTCAAGCTTCCACACACAGCACCGCCCATCTACCTAAACTCTGATTTGAAAGGACCACTAACTTCTGGGGTGAGAGAAATAACCCATCTTTTCCTTCTCATGCCATTGCGAACCCCGCCATTCACAGAGCTCTGTTTGACTTGGACAGAACTTGCCCTTATAGTTTTAATTAACAAGGGTTGGTAAAAACAGCATTAAAATCTCAGACTTTTGCAGTGTGTTCTTTCCATATAAGAATGTTTAAAAAACTTGTTACCAGATTATTAAATGGATAGTATTTCCTTTGTGGAAGTTGGAAGGATTTTAAATT
Organism: Alexandromys fortis; assembly: GCF_014885135.2. NCBI lineage: Eukaryota > Metazoa > Chordata > Mammalia > Rodentia > Cricetidae > Alexandromys > Alexandromys fortis. Next base: position 12,314,230 of record NW_026067917.1, read on the forward strand.
GTATGGCCAGCCAGACTTATGAAGAGAAACTTAAACCAAATGAATTTAAATGAATTTGTTTTAGCCATAGATACGTAGGTAGATTATAAATATGAAATAACTAAAATATAGCTAAAATGTGTATTTATTTTGACAAATTAGAGGCAGTCTAGTTAAATTTATCTTAATTTTTATCATTAGTTACTGGGTTTAGGAAAAAAAAAACCTTTTCTGTCCACAGTCAAAAAGCTCATCTTAGGCAGAACAATAGATTGTGGATTTGCCCATTCCCCCTCCTCTTTCTCATTACCATCAAATCATTTTCATTCTCGGTGTGTGTAATACAGTATGTCCTCTGCATGCTGTAAAGAGGAAATGTTTCCTTGCTGTAACTAAGTTTAAGATACTGCCTAAGAAAATAAAGACTCAAACTAAACCAAAACACAAATTAAAAAGAAAATGGCATTTTTTTTGTGTGTGTGTGTTAAGTTGAAATTTCCTTAATAGTGAACATTGTATGTCATTTTGAACTGAAAGAACCTGCTTTTGTTATTCTTAATTTTGCTTTAAAATGCAAATTGCCTCTGAAACCTCAGGGGACTATGAAGTTAAGAGTATTTGAAAGCCTCCAGAGGTATTTCCGATAGCGAGTACATGCAGGTTGGTGGAAACAAAAGTGCTGTCTTTATTTGGGAATTTTAACTTCTCTTCATTTACTTATGTTTAGCTCACATTGACAAATTAGAAGAGGAATCCAGTTAGATGTTTTTTGCACCTAATCTTTCTATGCCACCTGTGGACTTGCACCAGCAGTCAGAGGTGGTGACGATGGGGTGTAAGACCAAGTATCTTTGAAACATGACAATTAGCTCTAACATTGTGTGGGAAAGCCATGTTAGTTAAAACTTTCACAAGGACGCACTGGCTTTTAGTTTTATAGCGAAGCTTCTGTTTGGCTTCCAAGCTCCTTTTAAAATATAGTTCTGTTTCTACATTAAAAGTGACTAAAATATATGGAAATTGATTTGCATACGATCATTAAAAATAGACACCGTAAGAAATAATGTGCTCACAGAGATAGTAAAATTAGACTTCTTTTCTTTCTTCTTCAGCCAACAAATTACTCCAACCCAGTGTATGCAAAATTGTATATGGACGGACAGACTTGTCGAAACTCATTAGGAAGTGTCGATGAGCGGAAAGAACTGCTCCCAAAGAAGATTGAAATTGGCATCCGAGAGACAGTGGCATAATAAAGGACACTTTTCTATGCTGTATAAATGTATAAAATATAAGGATTACTTTTGTATGTTCCAACAGTATTATACTTGTTTTAGCATCAGCATTATCTCGATATCTTTTTCCTGGTTAATTGTTTTCTGAGTTTTTTGGGTTTTATTTTTTTTTTTTTGCTAATGAATATTGATTCACCATTTTTATGGTATTTTTATGAAAAATAACTGCACTACACTACAACTTACAATAATGCTGCTGATATGACACACCTTTGAATTTGTTAAAATTAAAAAAAATATTCCTTTGTAAAGTTAATATGAGCAATCTATTTTATAAGAAGTTTTGGTTCTACATAATCAGCAACGTACTCTCCATTTACTCATTTTATTATCTAAATACTGTAATACAATGCCATTGTATTTTCTCTTGAATTGAAATGACACACTCTCTTCTTTATGCCTGTGAACATGGATTGAGACTTGGCTGAGAATACATAGCCCTTCCAAGTACAGCATCTCTTGCTTTGAAATTAGTCTTAGAAGACAAATAAACACTGGAAAATTTGAGAACAAAAACTTAAAAAATACATAGCATTAACAATTTGCATGAATACAAATGACTTATTTTCCAAAATTGCAGTATACTCTATGATATACAAAACATATACCCCTTGTAACAATAGTGATATTTAGGTTGATAGAACATACCAAACATAAACAAAACAGGACGAATAGCACTTGCTATGGGATAGGACCTATCATTCCTCCTTGGTCCTGGGGCACACAGCCAGTCAAGAGCACAGCAGGACATAGGAATGCTTGTCTTATGTATCTCTTCCCCAGTATGTTCATGTTGTGGATGAAGATCACTCTTTAACCAAGCTGAACACAAGAAAACCACAAACAAACACACAAACTGATGCAAAATTTTAGTTTTAATAATACACTGTCTTTGCTAGGTCCAAGAGAATTTTCTTTGCATGAAATAATTGGTAAACATTTTCAAGATATAATACAACTAATTGTTCTCCCAATTCTACAAAGATTCGAGGACTATTTGAGGTATAAGAATAACGTGTTCAGATGCCAGGTGGAGAGTTTTTCTGTGCCATTAGCATTGGTAGATTGTTTTGTCTTTGGTTATACAAAACACGGACCCATTCATTCTGTTCGTTTGTTTTCAAATTTTGATTGTAAAAATATGGTTTATTTAAGTTGTATAAAAAAAGATAGCATTTTTATACAGATATCTTTAAAGGCACAAAAGATTTATTCATAAGCTGTGGGGGTTTTTGTCCCTCTGATAGACATGACTGACTTTTAGCTGTCATATAATGTATTAATCTAACAGATGAAATATGTTTGTGGTTGCTCTCTATCCCTTTGTACAAGCATTAAAAACTGCTGTTTTATAAGGAAATTTTTGTTGTACTATGTGCATGCATACTACCTATTTCTAAACTTTGCCATACTGGGGCCTTTATAGAATATTGGTTTATGTAATACTCGTGTGATTTGCTTGAGCAATGTTATGCATACCATAAACTTTTTCAGGTTCTTGTTTAAGTACATTTTTTAAATTGAACAGTATTTTTCAGTTTGGTTATAATAGTCATTTTGCCTATGTTTCTACAATGAAGTGTTAAATACTTTATAAAAAATTGTTGACTGACTTATTTAAATGAAATTCTACATATTTAAGTGCTTTGTGTTTTGGTAGTTTTTAAATTTATAAAAGTCCTTTCACTATACGGTTTAAATTTTCCAAGATTATCTTAGAACACATATTTCCAGAGAAGGAGAAATGTCATCAGATAACTTCCCTCAGGATACCTGAAAAAGCGTTTTCTACCACTTCTTTTGAAGTGGAAAGGTTTCCTTGCAATTACCTTACACTGACTTCTTGTTCTTCTCATAGACTACAAATTACAGCTGAAAGAAATATGATATATTTGTAGTAATGTAGCTGTTATAAGACACCATATCCTTCCCCTTCTGCTTATAAAATAAAGCATCATGGGAAACTGCGAATCCATAGGATACTGTTTTGACACCTCAGTTTAAGTGGTATGTTCTTTACTCTTAGCTGATACATCAATATCAGACTGAGATTTCTACTGTTACTATTAATATAAAGCAGAGCAGATCATATATAGGAAGTATGACAAACAAGACCTACCATTAATGAGTTGTTTGTTTCCATTAAGCATTTTAGAAAGCCACATTCCAGACAGGCTTTTGAAAAGAGCCCCGATCACTGATTACATCTCTGTTCAGCAATGCTTCATGCTTCGATGACATGTATACAAGTGTGCATCGGTCAATATTCTTTATTTGCTGCAGCTTTACTGTTAGCCTAACATAATAACATATTTTACATATTGACACTTAATCTCTATTAGTTCTGCCACTTTTCTCTGTTCGTATTATAAAATTTTTATATAATTATATTTTGTAATTTTCTATTTCAGAAAGCTAAGTAAATGCTCTAAAAAAAAACCCCAAATATATAAATCTCCATATTGACAGCTCTTTATCAGTCAAACACAATGCCTTCTGGGATTGAATACTCTACAAAATTCTAGATCTCTATATTTGCATCTTGAATAATAAGAACACAGGGTCAGATTTTGGGTTCAACTTGAAGACCAGAAAAGCAAAACAGTCATCCACTGGCTCTTACCTCTACCTCAGTCCAAAATGCTGATCCTGCCTCCAGGAATCTCAGAATAAGACCATATGTGAAAGTCATCTCCTCCCACTTTATACTCCTCTCTAGGGCTGGGATTAAAGGCATGTGTAACTACCTCCTGGTTTCTATGACAAACTAGTGTGGCCACTGGATTAAAGGTAAGGCTGGCCAGTGGGGCTGTTTTACTCTCTGATCATCAGTCAAGCTTTATTTATTAAAATGCAAATGAAATATCACTACATATACTCTATACACTAAGGGTATGATAGATACACACTACATAATGCTACAACAATGAATGATATCTAGAAATATTGCCAGCTATTTTATAGACAAGACATTTACCCATGTTAGGGGATGTTGTTGTAGAACTAAATACTGTCACTCACTATTAAATAACTCCAAGATAGATCAGAAAGAGAAAAACAAAACTCCATAAGAAAATGAAGGCATGCCAAAATTTAATATTGAAGATGGGTTAAGAAAAACAGCTCAGTAGAAAAAGCCATATGCCACCAGTCCTGACAACCTGTATTCAAACCCTCTGACATACATGGTATACGAGTACTATCATCTGCCAAGTTATTTTCTGAAGTCTACATACATGTGCTGTGGCATAAGTAATACACACACACACAAGCATAAATAAACAATTGGGGGGGTGAGACATGGTTTCTCTGTAGCTTTGGAGCTTGACCCAGAATTAGCTCTTGTAGACTAGGCTGGCCTTGAACTCACAAAGATCTGCCTGCCTCTCTGCCTCCCAAGTGCTGGGATTAAAGGTATGTGCCACCACTGCCTGGCTACAAGTAAATTTATAAAATAATTAAACAAATTTTTTAAAAAATTATGATGAGGAACGTTAGAGATTAGGATTGCTTGATACTCCTGTTGAGGATAAGGGTATGGATTCTAGACCAGAAACAGAAGCCCACAACCGTATGTACCTTAAGCTTCAGGGATTCTAATCCCCTGTTTTTGATTTCTGCAGGTAATGTATGCACTTGGTACATTCAAACACATCCTGACAGTATACTCATTCACACAATAAAAGTGACAATAAAAAATATTGATGATGCCCATAGTAAAATTACAAAACTGTTGGCAAACTATGTATTAAACAGAAAAATGAAAAATATTTATTAGACCTTATAATTTGCAAAAACATCAAGTCATTTTTATTTATGTATATATATTTTATTTGCAAATATTTATAGGTAATATTTATATATTTAAGTCTTTTTTTGTTTTTCATTTTATTGTGTTCTTGTTATGATGACTCTGAAGTTTGAGAAATAGTCTCATGCTTTTCTTGAACAGTGTAAAATTCAATTTTTTTTGAAAACTGTAGCATGAGTAATAAATAACCAGAGACAGATATTGAGGCTCAAGATAAAGATCAAAAAAGCAACAGACAAGCCACTAGAAAAGTCTAACCTCTATAAAGGCTGGGCAACTACAGGCTGAAACTGAACCTCTACCCGGGAGAGCTGAGCATGGCGTCTCTGCTCCAGAGCAGAGCTGTCCGAGTCTGTCTGGGGAGGCTTACCTCACTTCCTCTTCCTCCTGTTTATTCCTCCCACCTATGTTTTAACCTATCAGGGCAAGCAGTTTCTTTATTTAATTAACCAATGAAATCAACAGATTGATATATGACACTCCCACATCACTTCCCCTTTTTCTGTTTAAACAACAAAAGAAGGCTTTAACTTTAACAGAGCAAAATTACATATAACAAAACAGTTATAAAGTAAAAATTACAATAATCTATATCATAACTAAGGAAAACTATAACTATAACTAACTATTCTTAACTCCATCAAAGACTCCAGAAAGATACAATATTACATAAGCAAACAAGAAAAAAGCAACTTTCAAACTCTAGAAATGACAGAGACATCTCGCTGCCTGGACAGTCACCCAAAGTTTCTCTATACCGTTGGGGCATCCATCTTCGGCCTACAGGAAATGTCCAGAGACATTTCCACAAAGCAGGAAATTTCAAAGACAGTCACTATCTGCTTGTCCTGAAGAATGTCTTGCAGACTCTTTTATGAATCAGGAAACCCAAAAGGTCATCTCACCTTTAGGCAAGTTCAGCAGTCCTCTCTCTGCAGGTTCTTTGTGTCCAGTTTATGCAACAGTCCAGGCAAGAGCAGTTTCTTGCCCAAATGGCTATCAAACTCCATAAGGTGCCTCTTCAATGCCCATCTACCTCTTGAAGTAGATTGGTGCTGCCAGGAGCAGAGTGTCTCATTGTCATGAAAAGTCCTC
>NW_026067917.1:12322023-12357785 GCF_014885135.2 Alexandromys fortis
AAGCTTTCTCAGGCTTTCAGTGGATTCAGTTGTCCACACGTCTGGGCACCATCTGTTGAAATTGGAGCAGCGGGGCTGTGTCCCCTGCACCCCAGCCTCCTGGCTAGCTTATGCCCGAAATAACAACACACAAACTGTATTCTTTTAAACACTGCTTGCCGATTATATCCAGCCTCTTCTCGGCTAACTCTCACACCTGGACTAGCCCATTTCTAATAATGTGTGTAAGCACCCCAAGGTGCGCTTACAGGGAAGATTCTAGCCTACGTCCATTCTGGGTCTGAGCTGTCTGGGAGAGTGGAGCCTGGTGTCTCTGCTCCAGAGCAGAGCTGTCCGAGTCTGTCTGAGGAGGCTTACCTCACTTCCTCTTCCTCCTGTTACTCCTCCCACCTATGGTTTAACCTATCAGGGCAAGCAGTTTCTTTATTTCTATAGATTGATATATGACACTCCCACATCATATTTCCATCCATTTGCATGCAAAATTTAAGATGTCATTTTTTTTTTACCACTGAGTAGTATTCTAATGCATATATATTCCACACTTTCTTTATCCATTCTTCTATTGAGGGGCATCTAGGTTTTTCCAGGTTCTGGCTATTACAAATAATGCTGCTATGAACATAGACAAACAGATGCTTTTGTAGTATGATTGGGCATCTCTTGGGTATTTTCCCAGGAGTGGTATTGCTGGATCCTGGAGTAGGTTGATCCTAGATTTCCTGAGAAACCGCCACACTGATTTCCAAAGTGGTTGCACAAGTTTGCATTCCCACCAGCAATGGATGAGTGCCCCCCTTAGCCCACATCCTCTCCAGCAAAGGCTATTATTGATGTTTTTGATTTTAGCCAGTCTAGCAGGTGTAAGATGGTATCTGAAAGTTGTTTTGATTTGCATTTCCCTATTCACGAAGGTGGTTGAGCATGACCTTAAGTATCTTTTGGCCATTTGAACTTCTTCTGTTGAGAATTCTCTGTTCAGTTCAGTACCCCATGTTTTAATTGAGTTAATTAGAATTTTAAAGCCTAGTTTCTTGAGTTCTTTATATATTTTAGAGATCAGACCTTTGTCTGCTGCGGGGTTGGTGAAGATCTTCTCCCAGTCAGTGGGTTGCCTTTTTGTCTTAGTGACAGTGTTTTTTGCTTTACAGAAGCTTCTCAGTTTTAGGAGGTCCCATTTATTCAATGTTGCCCTTATTGTCTGTGCTACTGAGGTTATATGTAAGAAATGATCTCCTGTGCCCATATGTTGTAGACTACTTCCCACTTTCTCTACTATCAGGTTCAGTGTGTTAAGATTGATATTTAGGTCTTTGATCCATTTGGACTTGAGTTTTGTGCATGATAATAGATATGGATCTATTTTCATCCTTCCATAGGTAGACATCCAGTTGTACCAGCACCATTTGTTGAAGATGCTTTCTTTCTTCCATTGTATACTTTTAGCTCCTTTGTCGAAAATCAGGTGTTCATAGGTTTATGGGTTAATATCTGGCTCTTCTATTGATTCCCATGGTCAACATCTCTGTTTTTGTGTCAATACCAAGCAGTGTTTTAAATAATGCAGTTTCTGTGTGGTTATTTCAGGGCACAGCTGCTGCACAGCCAGGAACCAACAAATGGTCTGCCTGAAACACTGCACCAGCTTATTTCTTAGGTCCCTTTGATTGGAAGTTTTTCGTAACCTTTTATGCTGAGGCTATGTCTGTCTTTGAGGTTGAAGTGTGAAAAGAATGTATTCTGTTTTTATATTCAATCTGATAGCCAGTGACTTTTTATAGGTGAGTCGAGTCCATTTTTATTAAGAAATATTAATGACCAGTGATTGCTAGTTCCTGTTATTATAGTTTCATTGTTAGTGATGTTATTGTGTATGTTTTCCCCTTCTTTGGGATTTGCTGCTATGAGATCATCTATTTTCTGAGTTTTTCTGGATATAGCTAACTTTCTTGGGTTGAGTTTTCTTTCTCATACTTTGTGTAGGGCTGGTTTTGTACCTAGTTATTGGTTAAATCTGCTTCTGTCATGACATATCTTGTATTGTCTATTCATGGTAATTAAAAGTTTTTCTGGTTTTAGTAGTCTGAACTGACATATGTGGTCTCTTGCTCTCTGCATGTCTTGTTCTTATAGAATCTGAATGGTCAGTGACTGTTTTATATAAAAACTTCCTAATATTTTTCCCAGAAATATACATTAATTAATGGATTGTTTCTAAGCTTGGGAGAATGATATGCTGAGTATTTCATTGCTGTAACAAATCACATCCCCACAAATTCATTGCTATGAATTAGCCACTTATGGTTTTAATATCCCACTGTCCTTCAGGTCCTATACATCAACCCATCTTGCTCTTTTCTTTACCTGAGATAAAGTTCCAATTCCAAAAAATAGAACATTTACAATCTAAAGAGGCCAATTTGGCTGCCAAGTTTCCTGTGAAATTATTGTTACATCTGTACCTATGTCTAGTAGAACTTCAATGACAATATCACTTATTCACTCATGTTTTAAATTTTGGTCTTTGTTCACTTATAGAAGTTTGCTAAAATACTAGCTATATGGTTTCTCCTGAAATTTTTATTTTCTCTTCTGTAATTATTCTATTATCCACAGGTGATTACAACAGTCATTAGGTATGTTAATTGCTCTGGGAAGGAGTTCCTCTGCAATTGCAGATTTGTCATGAGACCTGGGAGAATCTGAAGAAGGATGCGAAAAAAGAAATCCTACATTAGCTTAGCATTCAATATAATAAAAGATTTTTTATTTAGAGGCAGACTCACATATCACAATCCTCTGCTTGAATGAGGAGCAGCAACCAATTCCAACCACCTGGAAGGAAGCCAAATGCATCCTTTGCATTGGTATATATATATATGTGTGTGTGTGTGTGTGTGTGTGTGTGTGTGTGTGTGTGTGTGTGTATCCATGCCCAACTGGGCAGGTAACTTAAAGTTACTGGTAGTAGGAAATCCTACAGTACCTCTCCCTTTTGTTTAAATAAGAAAGTTCTAAGCCTAATACAAAGTTATATACAATAAGAACAAATATCAGGTATAAACGTTAGAATTAAAACCACCATAAACAATATCAAGCAAGAACCATATAATAAGTATTTCAATAATTATCCTATCCTAATTAATTTAAGGCTTGTATAATAAATAACTTGGTCAAGTCATGAGAGGAAAGTAACTACTTCTATCTAGTCTTCAAACCCAAAACGAAGACCCAAGAAGGGAAATAATATTTTTATAAGCAGGAAGTACAATAAGGCAACTTCCAAAATGTGCAACAAATGACAAAGACAACTGGCTACCTGGGCAATCACTCAGTCTCGTTTGCAATGTTAGAGCAACCAACTTTGACTAAGGCCTAGACTAACGGGCAATTTTCAGAGGTAGGAAAATTTTCAATCCCTGTCTTGGCAAGATTTGACAGTCTTTTTCTTGTATCTTACTTGTCCTGTCCAGACATCGTGCATTTTGTCAGTGGTTAATGCATGGTTAATCCTTCCCCTAAGGCCAGTTTTGACAAGAAGAAAATGAGCTCCAAGTGGAGTATCTTTGGTGCTCAACATTCTTGCAAATATATCGATGCTGCTAGGAGGAACTGTGTCTCACGTCAACAGATCCCTAAGTTATTTAAATGCCATATTTTACAGCTCTTTGAAGTGGCTGATCACTACCTTTCTAGGCAGAACACAATCTCTATGTATATAAAGAACCTGATTAGTCTATAAGTATGACAAACATAGATGACTATTGATCTATATTTTAATACTTATATAACTTAAAGACTAAGACTTTATATTAAAATATTATACAGTAAACAACTGTGCAACAAATGAGAAAAATGACCTCAAAATGTAAACAATGTATGAGTATCTTGATCAGAGGTAGAAATGTAAAGAGGTAGAAACTTCAGTAAAGTTTTTTGAGGTTCCTATTTGGAGTTCTGGCCAGAATGTTATTTTTAAAAAGTGTACCATTTTAACTAACCAAGTTGGAACCATCTTGAGCAGCTGGTACCCAAAACAGGTCTTATAATAGCACTATCAACATCATGACATCATATCAACCAGGTGGTATTATTGTTGTCAGACCTCATCTTCTTTCTGGGAACATTTAAGTTTACTGCAGGAAAATCCATTCTTTATTTTGGAAAACTTAAGCATTATTTTTTTTTGTTTTTTCGAGACAGGGTTTCTCTGTGGCTTTTGGAGCCTGTCCTGGAACTAGCTCTTGTAGACCAGGCTGGTCTTGAACTCACAGAGATCCGCCTGCCTCTGCCTCCCGAGTGCTGGGATTAAAGGCATGCGCCACCATCGCCTGGTAAACATTATTTTTATAGACATATACAGATATATATTCAATGAAACGTGTGATAGAGACAAAAATAGGTATGAAGAAAAGTAAAATTAATGGAATTTCCCCATGGCAAAGGATTGCCATGAATATTCCTCAAAGATTTACATTCATTAGTCCCATGCCTACCTTTACCCCAATTTCTTCATAATCCAGAAGGGAGACATATTCTTAATTGATTATTCTTAGAAAAAGAAACATTGTTTATATGAATACAATATTTACAATCCTTTTTAAGGTGGGGTTGTTTGTCACAGTTATAACATTTGACATTTCATTTTTTCCTCAAACCTTCTTCTGGAAATCACCTCTGGATATTGCACAGACTTGAAGAGACCACAGAGGCCAGCCTAGTCTATGATACCCTGGAAATTTTTCAATAAGTATAGATTGAGAAAAAAGACATTCTGTCATAAAACTAAATTTAAGTAGTATTTATGTACAAATCTAGCTCTGCAGAAGATACTTAGAAGGAAACTTTCTACCTAAAGGCATTACCAAGACAACCAGAAATAATAAAGAGTAAACAATCCTAGACAATTATTTCAAAATAATGGAAGCACATGCACACAGTCATACACACATTCACACACACACACACACACACACACTATTACCAACAGCATTGCTATTCTTCAGCATCAATTATCTCATCTCATCTTCCTAATAAGACACAAAGAACATATTGGATGAGAATATATGATCCATCCTTCTGTTTCTACCAAACGCACACCTTATCATCAAGGATAGACATCACCTCAGCATAGCAAAATGGAAAAGAATATTCAGCAAGGCAACTAGACCTAAAAAGCAAGTTGGTATAGCCATTTTAATAATTGATAAAATGGATTTTAAATTAAAAATAACCGGAAGAAATAGAAAATGAAACTACATACTCAGTCATGGGGGAGAAATCCACCAACATGATCTATCAATTCTTAACATCTTTGCACCAAACATTAGGAAACAAAAAAGTTTGTAAATGACACACTAGTACAGCATTAATTATATGTTAATCCTCACACAGCAATATTGTGAGAATCTTCAAAGCACCATTTTCACCAATGGACTGATGATCAAGACACCCTATAAACCAAATGGATCTATCAGATACTTGCCAAACATTTGGCCCTAACAAAAAATACCAAGAAACAAAAACAAAACAAAAAGAACTAAAGCTTCTTCTAAGCACCTCATATAACTTTCTTCAAAAGTAACTACACTTGAACACAAAACAAGTCCCAACAGATAAAAAAAATGGAAATAACTCCTACATCATATCTAACAACCAACAGCAGAAACAACAGAAATGTTGCAAACTTTAGGAAATTGAACAACTCTCTCTTTAATTAAACATAAGCCAAAATAGAAATGGAGAAATTAAATGCAAGCCAGCCAGCAGGAAAGTTTCCTGCAGGTAGGCTGCTTTAACACCCCCATTCCATCCATCTGACCCTGCAAACTACAAGTCCCATACTCCATCCACAAAACTGATACTCAGCCATATTTACTGTAATGTAATGATGATTGAAGTATCAAGCAAGTCATTTATATATGTGTTAATAATTGATAGACCATGGATTTTTATATATTGATGTAAATGAGCAGAATATTTCTTAATATTTCAAAAATCTATAAAAAATTTAGTTTCATATCATCTACTACAATGGGAAAATTATGACCCCTTATCCAGTTGCTAACTATAAGCCTCCAAAGACGTAAAATACAGTAAGTGAAAGTAAAATTAAATGCCTTAAGAAAAGAAACATATTTTCAGTATTTTACTTCTAAATCTTGTGCCAATTATTAAAGTTGAAATAGAAAATAAAAATAGTCATGAATTTTGAGGATCAATAAATATTTTATCTACATTTCATGAGATAACAAAGGACAAAATAATCAACATGCTCTCTGTTTGATACGATTTTATGGAGACCAAGTAATAAATCATGTGATATCAAATTATATTTAATACATTCAATATTTCATTAATAATTTATTCTTTGTCACATCAATATAGGGCTGAGGTACATGTAAATAGAATTTGTAGAGAACTATGATGTATATTCGTTTTTTGTGGAGGTAAAGTTGTTACAAGAAGGGTTAAGTAGAGCATTCCGAAGCTGCCTCGTACTTTGCCCAAAATCATAAAACAGAAGCAATAACTCATCAGTACACGAATTGTAGAGATTAGTGCCCAAAGTAAGTGTTCAAATGATGAAGTGGTATTTCATATCTTAAATAATCTGTCAGTAAATAAATGTACTGTGGCAGATGACATCAGGCTAACATAAATCTAGTGAAGTTATGGCCCTAGATGAATATCTTACAGATGCACACAGGGATGAATGAATCAGTGTGCAATATAGCCTTTAGTTTGTAGATATAGTTATGGAAAAGCCCTTTTAAAGTTTCTGTTATAAAAAAAGTGAATGGTTTGCTTTTATGCTTAAAGAATAGCAATTTATCTTCATGCTCCATTGCAGATACCTTGACCATTACACATTTTTCAAAACCATACAATGATATAAGTTCATAAGCAATAACCATAACTTGGGAAACTAGTAGATTTATATGAATTTTAAACTATTTTCAAGGCTGTGATTAACTATGAAAATATCAGAGCTAGTTAGTTGACAAAAGGCTAATTTGGGCTAATAGTTGTGGAATTTCCAAGGTATCATCAGGTTAGTCTGTTGCTCTAAGGCCATTGGTGTTGTACCCAATGTCAATGGTGAAAAGTGTATATGACAAGCAAACAATGATCAGCTAATATCAAGAAAAAAAAGATAAAAAGGAGGATGGCTAGTGTATACAATTTTCTTCAAAGGCATACCACTTGACCTAAAATCCCCTGAGTATAATCTACTGATGTGGGAGGTGGTGTTGGCTATAAATATGTTTTATTGCTATTTATTAATAAAAAAGCTGCTTTCAGCCAATGGCTTAACAGAGTAAAGCCAGGCGGAAGCAGATATATAGAGAGAGTAAGTAGCTGCCTGCAGGAAACAGATCCCTCCACCTGAGCCTGCTGCAGAGACAACCTCATGGTGATGCACAGATTAGTAGAGATGGGTTAGTTTAGGACAAAAGTGATGACTAAAAATATGCTTAACTATTTACTAAATAGTATCGCAAATAATATAGTTTCTGTGTGATTATTTTGGGAGTCTGGGAGGCCAGAAAACAAAAGAGCAGCCTCCCACCTAAATTTGACTTCCAACAACAAATTGGTGCCACCCTGTTCAACTAAATCCATTTAAAATCATGAGAGGGCTGGAAAAGGAATTCTAGACACACACACACACACACACACACACACACTCACACACGCACATGCATAGAAAAAAAAACAGAGTTTAATGCAGTTTCTTGCTCTGTTTACTGGCAGAAAGCAGAGACATAGCTCTTTTGGGAGTTCCTGTTTTATGTCAGAAGTCATCTGGTATTTGAGAGAAAGAAGAAAGAATTTAGAAAAAATTTACTTTTCTTCATACCTAGTTTTGTGCTCTTATGTTGATAGTATGGTAATTTCTCAATTTCTTCTTTTTTTATGTAGACACATAATGATGTAAAATTTCCTATTAGCACTACTTTCATTTATGTCCCATAAGTTTGGCATTCATTTTCATTGAATTCTAGGATGTCTCTAGTTTCTTTATTTCTGCCTTTACCAAGTCATAATTCCATAGGAAGTTGTTCAGTTTCCATGAGTTTGTTTGCCTTTTGTTCTTTCTCTTGTTGAAATTCAGGTTTAATCCACAGAAGTCTGATGTGATATAGGGAGTTATTTCAAGTTTATTATTTCTGTTGAGCCTCGTTTGGTTCATGAGTATGTGGTCAATTTTGTGTTTGGGGAAAATGTTCTGCAGATATGTTAGCTCAATTTTGTTCCTAATGACTGTTTGATCCATTATTCCTCTGTTTAGTTTTAATATGAATGAACTGTATATTGTCAGATTTAGGCATTGATATCTCCTACTTTTAATATGTGAAATACAGGGTATGATTTAAATTTTACTAATGTTTCTTTTACAAAATGTGAGTCATAGATTTTAAGAATTGGTAGATTTTCCTTTAATGAGTATGAATTGTGTCTCTCCATTTCATTTGTTTAATTTTGGGTGGTGTTTTAATATGACTTTGTTGTGAAATATCTTATTTATTCTATCTATGGTGATTGAATATTTTACAGCACAAAATAATGTGGACTGGCATATTGTGTCTTTTAGAGTATGGAAGGCCCTTTTCCAAGCACTTCTTGGCTTTTAGAGTCTCCTTTGAGACATTGGGTGCAATCTAATAGATCTGCTGGAGTTGGGGCCAGGGATATAACAGTGGGGTAGGTAGCAATGTGAGAATGAGGGGCTTTTGTTCATTGTCTGCCTTATATTGACAGAAAAGGTTGGAACAGAAATGAGAATGTGTAGAGAGTAAAGATCTAGAGGTTGGAACTGGCTTAAGTGGTCTGATGTTAGATAAACAGAATTGACTGCAGAATGTGTATCTTTGCCTTTTCTTGGAGTGTTGGAGTAGCTCTGGTTGCGTGGAGTTTGGATGTGATGTGGAAGGGGCCTATAAGTATTGGCATAAAGGGCCAGAAAGAAGTACAGAGATTTGTTGGGGTGCAGGTATAAATGACCATGCAAATCCAATTGACTCTGAGATACCATTGTACACCTATCAGAATGGCTAAGATCAAAAACACTGATGACAGCTTATGCTAAGAAGGATATGGAGTAAGGGGAACACTTCTTGCTTCACTGCCAGTGTGAGTGGAAAGTTGTTCATCCACTTTGGAAAACAGGATGGTGATTTTTCAGAAAATTGGGAATCAGTCTACCTCAAAACTTGGCAGTACTACTCGTGGCCATGTAAGCAAAGGATGCACAATTGTACCACAGGAACATTTGCCAAACTGTGTTTATAGCAGCATTGTTTGTAATAGCCAGAACTTAGAAACCACAAAGATTCTCCTCGACCAAAGAATGGATAAAGAAAATATGGTAGATTTGTATGATAAATAAAGTATTACTTAGCGGTAACAAACAATGACATCTTGAAATTTGCAGGCAAACGGAAGAAACTAGAGAAAACCATCCTGAGTGAGGCAACCCAGACCCAGAAAGAAAAGCACAGTAGGTACTCACTCATAAGTAGAGATTGAATGTAAAGCAAAGGCTACCCCAACTTCAATCTCTAAACACAGAGAAGCTAGGTAAAATGAAAGACCCTAAGAGGGGCACACATGAAAGGCCCCAGGAAGGAAAACAGTTAAGATCTCCTGGGAAAACGATGAACCATTAAGGGCATTGAGAGCCTTCAGTGTGTGTGTGTGTGTGTGTGTGTGTGTGTGTGTGTGTGTGTGTATACTCCATCCCTGTGTGTGAACAATTTCCTTGCATCTGTGAGGGCAGAAAAGAGCAAATGTATTTCTCTCATGTCTGTTCTGATATTCCAGTGAATGAGAGTGCCATGTTAAACAAGGTGGCCACAGAATACCTCTGTGGGAAATTGACTTTTAAAAAGAAATCTGAACTTCTGATTCATGCCACAGCTGATGTCTGTTGAATTAATAAGGTGACTGAATGATCAGTTAAAATAGTGACAGGAAGTACAAGAGCAAGTGGTATGTCATGCTCATCTGTCTGTGAACTTTCGGGTACTAATGCGGCTGAGGAGTAGTGAGCACTGTAAGCAGTGTAAGAACTGAGATGGGAGGTGGACCATGAGTAGGTCAGGCAAGCCCTGTAAACCCTATAGAAATCTCAGCTGCATTGAAAGTATAACAAGTCATGACACTTAAATCTAAATAAAATTATGATTATATAAATAGTAGTTTGAAAAATTTCCAAGTGAAACTGCAATGGTTTCAATTATACATTGAAATTGTCTTCTTAGACTTAGAGACAGTGCTAAGCAGTGTGACTTTATGTATTTATCTGAAATATGTATGTGGATAGCAAAAGTATTCTCCTGTACTTTCTCCTTGGGTGAATTTAAAGCAGGAAAACCGGCACCACACTGAGTAATAAATAGAAATGAATAAACACAAAGAAAACCACTAAATTGAGGCATTTCTTAAGGTCACACTCAATATTATTTCTGAATATGAATGCCCTTTAGAAATTGTCGTTTTAATCCAAAGAAAACAAAAGTAAATATTTGCGTTTGTATTTTTAGTGAGAATTAACCTTCAAGGAGGAGAACTAGGGCAGGCAGCAGAAAGGTAGCTCATATGAAATTAAACTGGTATAGACCAGTACATACTAGATTGTTTTACATTCTTCTCTTCTCTAGAATGCAATCCATTATACTTTTAAAATAATCTAGCAGAAAATCTTAGTGAATGAAGTGAGTGTATGGTTCTGCAGAATCATAAATGAGCGTGAACTTGCTTCCAAAATATATGCTACCTCCCAAAGTTGGATTAGTGAAAATACATCAGACTTTGGGACTACTAAAAACTGCATAAATCCCCTAAAATCAATATACACTTGGCCTTGCCTCATGTCATCTAAAGTGATGCCAAGCTTACATCTTTGAGAGAAATGCCCTCTCTAATTAAATGTCTTGCAGAAAAATGACTGTTTGTATCAGATATATGGTGTCTTTTCCAAGTTTGGGATGTGCCATATTTCAACCCTATATAAAGCAGCATTTTTAAAAATATTTTAACCTGTAGTTTACATGGATAGAAACAGACATTCTCAAGAATGTCTATTTCTCCAAATGTTAGAAGTGTCTTAATGATGGTAGGAGCCAATATAACGTTGTCATTTAGCAACTGCCACACTGTGCCTCTCTGCAGCCCCCTAAATGTTAGGCAGTGGAGTCCCCTCAGAAGTCTTCTCATTTCAAAGCTCCTTGTGTACATGAATTGGAGGACAGCAGCTGGTACAGCACAGTACTCTTCCACCTGGAAACAAAGTTTTAGAGTGTTTAAAATAAAAAGGAGCAGCCAGAGTGGATACTCACTTCCACTCTGGGACTAAGAGGTCCTGCCCACCATTCGGCAATGCTATATAGCAATATCTAGGCATGTCTTAGGAAGCTGTTGTTGAGAATTGGCCCTGTTTTATGGGTGAAAAGCACTTGTATTCCCCCTCTATAGATGTTGGTTGGCTAAAGTTATCCTAGGTCCTTCAGTAAGAATACTGCTCTTGGATGAAAAAGAAAATAAGACAATCTTAAAAATGGAATTCTTTAGGGTAATGAGTCAATCTTTTTTTTCCTTTTTTAATTGATTCTATTGAGCTCTACATTTTTCTCTGCTCCCTCCCTTCCTCTCTACTCCACTTCAACCCTCTTCCATGGTCTCCATGCTCCCAATTTACTCAGGAGATCTTGTCTTTTTCTACTTTTCATGTAGATTAGATCCATGTATGTCTCTCTTAGGGTCTTCATTGTTGTCTAGGTTCTCTGGGATTGTGAACTGTAGGCTGGATTTCTTTGCTTTTATGTCTAAAAGTCAATTACGAGTGAGTACATAGGATATTTGTTTTTCTCAGTCTGAGTTACCTGACTCAATATGATGTTTTCTAGATTTATACATTTGACAGCAAATTTCAAGATGTCATTTTTTTTATTCTGTGTAATACTCCATTGTATAAATGTACCACATTTTCCTTATCCATTCTTCAGTCGAGGGGCATTTAGGTTGTTTCCAGGTTCTGGCTATGACAAACAATGCTGCTATGAACATAGCTGAGCACATATCCTTTTGGTAAGATTGAACATCCTTTGGGTATATGCCCAAAAGTAGCATTTCTGGGTCTTGAGGAATGTTGTTCTCCCCACCTCTTGGGTCAGTATTTTATCTAGAAAGACTACCAGTTTTTTGATAACAGGATGTATTAGTTTAGCATGAGGAACTGAACAAATTATTTAAAAATTCTTCTATTAAATTTGTGTGAACAAAGATGTTTTAAATTGACGAATTCTGTGAGAATTTTCCCTTGAATTTTCAACATAATTATTTTTATAATTATATATATTCATTGTGTTTGTATGAGAGACTGTACATGTGTGTAAACTTGAATGCAAGGGATTGCAACTCAAAAGACAACTTGTGGGAGTTGATTCTCTCCTTCCAGCATGTTTTTACTGGGTATTGAATTAGATAATTAGATGTGGCCATAAACACCTTTGCTCACTGAATCATCTTGTTGGACCTACACATGTCTTCAATGGTAATTGTCTGAGAAAAGTTACTTCATTTATATTATGTAGAAATGCCAATGTATATGCTGTAAAATAACAACTTTCTAGTCTTTTTCTAAAAAACAGACTTCACAGTTCTCTCAGCAACTGAGACCTGAATGCTGCCTTTTCCTGCTTAAATACTATTGTCTCTGAGAAGATTCCACATGCAGACACATTCTTATTCTTATGCTTAACTGATTCTGATTGTGTTTTCAAGAAATGATCGTTAAATTGGCAGCCATGTGGCAGCAGAGATACATTTAAATTCAACCACATAGAAATGCAATTTTGCATTTTTTTTCAAATCAGAAGTGCAATTTTCAACTGCATAAAAATGTTAAATATTACTTCAAATTATAGCTTTATTTTATTATCCCACTGCCTGAATGCAGTTCCACACATAAAAGAAAGTCTGCAATTATTATAATTGCTTGTCATTGTCAGATGCTTTATAATCATTAGTTGCTATGTGAATTACAAACTTGTTGATGGACAGAATACTCACCATTAATACTGTGGTCAATGGTAAGTTTCTCAGAGCAAACGGCGCTTTAAGAAATTTATGAATTCTTTTAGGAACTTGCTATTTATTGGCCTCTTAAATGTCTTATAAATTATATTATTAGAGGCTAATGATAGCATTAGGTTAAAATAGGCTGTCTAGCTCTGTACACCTGAATCAGTAACCTGAGAAGTGTGCTTAATGACAGCTTGTAAAATGGTCTCTGCAGAGAATATTTTCTATGATTATGCTGTTTTTCTTCAGTTCAACCGTTCAGAGAAGAAGAAAATCAGTCTGGAGTGACATGAGCAGAATTTTCAATAACCCTTCACACAGAGACCTTCTGTACCATGAGTATTCTCTGATACACACAAAGCAAATACAAATGGCCACAGAAATATTTATGAGGGAGGAAGACAGTGTTCTGTAACATTAAAGTTCTGCACGAAAACTGTCATACTATGTACATACTAGGAGCAAGGACCCACTACTAGGGATGTGAACTTACTCATCCCTAGCTTGTAGAAAGAAGAGGGAAGTAGGGAATCAAATACAACAGACTAAAGGGAAGCATTACAGCCGGAAGCCAGATGTTTGACTGGAACTCTGGGCCGCTGCCTTCCTCACAGTTTAACGATACGTTGGCAGCACTCACTCAAACACATCTCTTACTAACCATTTCAATGTTTCTTAAACTGTGAAAAAAATATATTTTACATCTATGCATCATAGTTTATTAAATTTCGCATTTCTTAAGAGAAAGGAGTCCCACATTGCTTCCCACAGTACCTTGCAAGGACCCCTAAGCATTCAGTAAAAATATATGAACCATGTAAATCCTCTGAATTGGACTTGAATGGCCACTGTTGCTTACTAAGCCATAAGGTCTGTCACATAAACATTGATTTTTCACTCTTCTATCACAGTCATCAATAACACATCCTCATCTTTAGACAACATATCTAAATGGATTATGTTATCAGCAAAGAAAAAGTATTCTTCTCCAGACCATCTAGAACAAAGATTTATAAAATCATCTAAGTTCCTCCTATAACTGACTGCAAGTGGACAAAAGCTCTAATGAAGTAAGATTTTATCAATTTCCTCTCTTGAATCATTTTAATGTTGTTTGTTTATTTTATTTTTGTTTTTTTACTCTTTCCTATCCCTTCTCTACTCCCAGTTGATTTCCCCAATTTCCTTCTCATTCTCTGTTTCTCTTCAGAAAATGTGTGCCCCTCACCCCAGTTATCAGCCAGTCACGGCATATTAAATTTCAGTGAGACTAGGCACCTTCTCCCTTATTAAAGCTGGATGAGGCAATCCAGTAAGAGAAAAAGAGAACCCAAAGCAGGCAACAGGTTCAGAGATACCCCCTGATGCCACTGCTAGGAGTCACACAAGAACTCCAAGCTACACAGCTGGACCCACATGTGCAGAGGATCTAGCTCAGTCCCATGCCCTCTCCATTGTTGCCAGTTGGTTCTGTGAGCACCGATGAGCATGGGTTTAATTCTCTGGGTTTTGTTGTCATGTCTTTGACCCTACTTACTCCTATAATACCTCCCTGCCCTATTTCACAGGATTCTTCAAGGTCTGCCTAAAATTTGTCTGTGGGCATTTGCATCCTTTTACATCAGTTGCTGGGTGAGGCTGCTCTGCCAACAGTTGGGCTAGGCACAAATCTAGGAGAATATTAGAATATCATTAGGAATAATTTCATTGACAGTTTTTTCTTTTGCCAATCACTCTTGATTCTATCCTAGGTCTGTGGGTTAAGCTGTCTCTGGGTCCTGTCCCTTCAGGTGAGCTTCTTCTCATGGTATCGATATCATGGTAAGGTGGGACAATGATTGACTGCACACTCCAAAAATATCTGTGCAACCTGTACCCCAGCATATCTTTTAGGCAGTGTAAATGGTAAGTGGAAGGTTTTATAGTTGTTTTGTATCCCAAACACTGCACTGGAAATTTTGCCTGGTTACAGATGGCTGGCTCAGGTTTCATATCCCTTATAGCTCAGAGCTAGGCTCACCTTCATAGACTGCTTGGAGTTTCCATTTCATTAAGTTTCTACCTAACAGATGGCCCTAGATTTTTGTTGTCTCTCCCTACATCCTTCCTGTACTTGATCCTGCCTGTTTTCATCCACACCACACCACTCACTTAATGGCAATGCCTAGTCTATCTCCTGTTCACTGTGAGATTCATGCATTTCTCCTCTTGAGCACTCCTTGTTACTTAACTTTGTTGAGTCTGTGAAATATAGCATGGCTATCCTTTGCTTTATGGCTAATAACCACTTACAAATGAATGCATACTCTGTCCTTCTGGTTCTGAAATACTTCATTCAGGATGATCATTTCTAGTTCTATACATTATTTGAAAATTTCATGATGTCATTGTTTTTAGCAGTTGAGTAATACTCCGTTGAGTAAATGGAGTTTCCTTTCTCCATTCTTAAGTTGAGGGGCATCTTGGTTGTTTTCTGATTCTATTTATTACAATTAAGTTTTCTATGAACACAGTCTAGCAACTGTCTTTCTGGTGTGGTTGAGTATCTTTGGGTATAAGCTCAAGAGCAGTATAGCTGGGTCTTGAGGTAGAGTGAGTCATAGCTTTCCAAAGTGTCTGTACAAGTTTACACTTCAACCAGCGATGGAGGAATATTCTCCTTCTTCCATATATTCTCCAGAATAAGTTGAAATTTATGTTTTTTTTTTCATTTTATCCATTCTGTAGATGTAAAACAAAATCTCAGTCATTTTGATTTGCAATCCCCTGATGGCTAAACATGTTGAACATTCTTTTAAAAGTTTCTAAGCCATTTGATAGTCCTCTGTTGAGAATTCTCTGTTTATGTAGGCCATTTTTAATTGGATGGTTTGGTTTCATTGTATTTATTATTGATCTTAGTGTCTGTGCTACTGGTATTCTATTCAGGAAGTTATCTCCTACACCAATGCATTCAAGGCTATTCCTTAATTTCTCTTTCATCAGGTTCAGATCTGGTTATATATTTAGATCTGTGATCCACTTGGACTTGAGTTAGGTGCAGGATGATGCATATACATATATTTACATTCTTCTCCATGCCGATATCCATCTAGACCAGCATCATCTATTAAAGATGCTTTCTTTTTTCCATTGAATCATTTTGGGTTCTTTCTTAAAAATCAGGTATCCATAAATGTGTGGACTTACTTTCGTATCCTCAATTCTTTGATTCTGTACTAACCTGTCTGTTTTTTAGGACAATGTCATTCAGCTTAATACTATTGCTCTGTAGTAGAGCTTGAAATCAAAATTATTCAACATATTAAACCCATATAATAAATGTTTGAATCATAGAGAAAATTTTGCAATTATATTAGAATCTATCATGTGCCTATCGTGCTGGCATTGAAAATCTTAACATTTTGCTACATAATTCTTAGATACAATCACTAAAAATAATTATAGTACCCTTCTGTGGACATGTGAAACCCTGGTACTTCTTCCTGTGGTAACTGCTTTTCCCAAATAAGTGTTAGCAGTCATATAATTTTTTATATTTCTATTCAACTATGCATCATCATAAAAATATACAATATTGTCTTTATTTGGCATTCACGAGCTCATATCTTGATCCATGTAGGGCATTCATTTGTGTAAATTATACATGCACACACATGCACACACACAACTGTAGTAATAAATAAAATATTATAAAGCGTAAAATTACAATAGTATGTTTCACAACTCAAAATGGAATTCACATTCATGTAGCATCCTCTCCCTCTGTACTTTCTCTGAAATACGACCTATCCTCTAATTGAAATCAAAGATATGGGACCACTTGTCTCTGGCTTCCTTCACTTACTTGTTTGGAAGCCCATACATTTTAGTAAATATCAATATTTCATGAAATTTTATGCCTCCATAGTATTCCACTATTAGTGAATACTATAATTGGTCTACACACTCACTTGCTGAAACAGTCTTATATAAAAGCAAAAGTAAAAGAAAAACACATCTGTCAAAACATGAATATGTACCCATTGTCAGCTTCATAACAAGGGTTTGTCCACAAAGTTTTCTTCATTCCATCAACTTCTCTGAGCTACATAACCTTAGCTTTTTCAGAAACTCTTCTCAGTATTATCATTAAGAAAAATATGATCACTTTGCCATCCTCAAAGTAGAGTGCTAGTCTATGTAAAACACCAAATTGTTCCTCTTACGTTTCCATTTACTATTTTCTCAGTTTCATTATTTTTATATTGAAGAGAAGGTTGCCATTAAGAGATCAAAGAATAAAATATTAGTAATAACTAAAATTATTCCTATGGTTCACACTTTTAACCTCTTAAATATTTACTTTCCCTTTCCTCTTGCGACTTTGAATTTTCAGTCTTGGAACATGATAAGTAGAGAGGTATTGATTTTTTTTTAAACTTTATTCATCTGCAGGGCATTTCATGCATAATTCATGTCCCAATGCTGGAAATGATTCAGGAATTATTACTTGCAAAAAAAAAAAAATCCAACTTATCTGTACTGCAAAATCGAGGTGAATCAAGGGTAAATGACACTGGTGTTGCATGTGGCAAATATGCTTGTCATTGCTGCCCCTTCGGCAGACACAGAATTCTATTTTTTTATCTAAATAAGTTTAAAGATTCTCTACCTTTTGTCATCTACTTTGTTGAATTTGCTATTCTAACTGGGTAAAATAAAACCTCAAAGTTGTTTTAATTTGCATTTTTTCTAATTCCTAGGAACTGTGAGCTTATTGAGATTGTTTCTTTTTTGTCAGTCTTTAATTTTTAATATTTAGCTACTTATATTAATTGTGTTAAAATTATTGCTTCTTTTTGAAGCTATGATCTTTACAAAATCTGTTGGTACCATTACAAGCATAACAAATAAACACATATCTTCCAATAGTTTTCCTTACAGACATTTACGCCAGTCTTGTGACACTAGCCTGACTTTGCACCTCTATCTGCTCTTTTTACTGGGAATCTATGGGAAGAGGACTAGAAAATGAAACCTACTCATTGCACTTATGCTGTGTCATGACAGATTCTATACAAAAAAATAACCACTCCTTTGTTCAAACACACCTTGGCTATCTGCCTCTTGTCAATCACTTTAATAGGCATTAGAACATAACGATTTTAATATGTTAGATGTTGCTTTTACTTATCCCAGCGAAGATTAAATACAGGAGCATGTGTACTCTGTGGAATATAGAATTTACATGGGGGTTTGTGTGTTAAAACGTTTCCTTCACAGATGCAGAGGCCTATAGCCAAACATGAGAACATACTTGGGGATATCCTGCGGTAGAGAAAGAGGAAGGATTGTGGAGTCAGAAGCGTCAAGAAATCACAAGAAAACCAACAGAATCAACTAACCTGAGTTCATAAA
Organism: Alexandromys fortis; assembly: GCF_014885135.2. NCBI lineage: Eukaryota > Metazoa > Chordata > Mammalia > Rodentia > Cricetidae > Alexandromys > Alexandromys fortis. The sequence continues at coordinate 12,340,513 of NW_026067917.1, forward strand.
ATACCAAAGAGATTGACCAACAACCAAGGAAACTGTGGAACTGTTGCATATATATGACAGTTGTGTAGCTTGGTTTTTGTGAGACTCTTTTTTTAAAATTTATTTTATTTTATTTTTAAAAATTTTATTTTTTGTTTTACCAATGACAGTTCCCACTCCCTTCCTTTCTCCTGTTCCTTCCACTTTCTCCCCCACTCCACTCCCCATTCTTCCTTAGAGAAATTAAGGCACATTGCTTTAAGGAAGAAGCAAGTTCCCCCTACTCTATCTAGGCTGACTGAGCAAGGTATCCCTCCAAAGAGAATGGGTTCTAAAAAGTCACTACAAGCAGTAGGGATAAATTCTGGTACCATTGCCAGTGACCCTGCCATCTGCCCAGCCTTACAACTGTAACACAGCTTGTGAGACCCTAGTTTGGTCCTATGTTGGTTCCTTCCCTGTCCAGCTGGAGTGGTGAGCTCCCATTAGCTCAGATAAACTATTTCAGTGGATGTCCCCATCATGGTATTGACCTCTTTGCTCATATTCTCACTCCTTCCACTCTTCAGGTGGACCTTGGGAGCTCAGTCCAGTGCTCCAATGTTGGTCTCTGCCTCTTTTGCCATTTGTTGTTGGACAAAGGTTCTATGGTGATATTTAAGATAATCATCAGTCTGACTACAGGACAAGGACAGTTCAGGAACCTTCTGCACTATTGATTAGGGTCTTAGCTAGGGTCATCCTTGTGGATTCCAGGGAATTTCTCTAGGGCCAGGCTTCTTGCTAGCCCCATAATGGTTCCCTCAATCAAAATATCTCTTTCCTTGTTCTCTCTCTCTCTCTCTCTCTCTCTCTCTCTCTCTCTCTCTCTCTCTCTCCCTCCCCTATCATGACTATCCCATTCCCTCAAATTCTCTTCACCCCTTGCCTTCTCCCCTGCTCCTTCTCTTCTGTCATCCCTTCTCTCCCTATTCCCATGCTCTGGTTTTCTCAGGAGACTGTGTGTTTTCCAATTCCCAGGGGAATCTATATAGGTTTTTTTTTTAGGGTTCTCCTTGTTTCTTAGCTTCTCTAGGGTCGTGGACTATTAACTCATTATCCTCTGCTTTACAGCTAGTATCCACTTATGAGTGAGTATATAACATGCTCATCTTTCTGGGTCTGGGTTAACTCACTCAAGGAGAGTTTTTCTAGTTCCATCCATTTGCCTCCTTATTTCAAGATGCCATTATGAAACTTGAACATCTTTGCCCCAAATACAAGAACACCCACATATGTAAAAGAAATATTACTAAAACTTAAATGGCACATAAAACCCACACACAAAAATAGAAGACTTCAACACCCCACTCTCCCCATCTGACAGTTCAATAGGATAGAAACTTAACAGAGAAATAAGAGAACCAACAGACGTCATGACTCAAATGGACTTAACATACATCTATAGAACATTTCAGGCAACTATAAAATAATATACCTTCTTCTCAGCACCTCATAGAACCATCTCTAAAACTGTTGGCAAACTAAGTAACAAAGCAACCCTCAGCATATACAAAAATAAAAAAAATGGAATAACCCTTCGTATCTTATAGGATCACCATGGTTTAAAGTTAGAATTCAACAAAAACACTAATTTCAGAAAGCCTACAAACTCATGGCTTTTTGAAATTGAACTGTGTTCATTTGAACTATCCCTAGGTCAAGGAAGAAATAAAGAAATTAAAAATTTCTGAAAATTCAATGAAAATAAAGTCACAATATATTCTCATTTATGGGACAATATGAAAGCAGTGCTAAGATGAAAGTTCATTAATTGCCAATATAAAGAAAGTGGAGAAAGTTCACACTGGTGAATTAGCAGCACACCTGAAAGCTCTAGAAGAAAAAGAAGCAGACTCACCCAGGAGGAGTAGATGACAGAAAATAATCAGATTGAGGGCTGAAATCAATAAAATAGAAACAAAGAAAACAATTTAAAGAATAAATAAAAGAGCTGGCTCTTTGAGAAAATCAACAAGACAAACCATTATCCAAAAGAGTCAAAAGGCAGAAAGAGAACATCCAGAATAATAAAATCAGAAATGAAAATGGGTACAAATAGGCAAGGAGAAAATCCAGAGAATCATTATAGGTCATACTACAAAAACCTGAGATAATTTCTTATTTTTTTTCTTTTTGAGGAATGGGTCTTTCTGTTTTTTTTTTTTTTTTTTTTTTCCCTCTGTGTTTTCTTGTATGTCTACTTTCTTTAGTTTTTTTTTTTTTTTTTTAGAACTTGGATGCTAACTCCACATCAGAAGCATGGCTGGGAAAGATTTTCTCCCATGATATGGGATTCCTATTCACCCAGTTGCTTGCATCTTCAGCTGTGCACAAACCACTTGTAGGTTTTTTGCTTTAATTATTAAGTCACAGAGTCCACTTCAAAAATCCCCTTTTTATGCCATGTAAGGTTTAAGGTACTGCCTGTGTATTATTCCAACAATGCTGGTATTTTAGATTTCATATTTAGGTCTTTGATCTATTTAGAGTTTGCTTTTTTTGCAAGGTTCTGTATATGGGTCTAATTTCATTCCTCTGCATGTGGACATCCTATCATTATTTAATGAAAATGCTCTATTTTCTCCAGGGTGTGATTCTGGAATCTTTGTCAAATATTAAATAACTGACATCTTATGAAGTCATGTTTTGGATCTTTGATTTTATTCTATTGATCTACATGCTTGTTTTTTTTTTTTTTTGCCACTGTCATACTGTTTTTTATTACTATGTCTCTATAATGTAGCTTGAAATTTTTTATGTGTGTATGTCATGTGTGTACATATATTCTTAAATACATAAGTACAATCTGCTCAGTCTGTATAGTGTTACTTGTGTGTGTTTTCAAGACTTGAAGTTTGATATTGAATAACCACTTGGTATGATCTTCTCTGAGGAAGACCATTTCTCCTATTCTCAGCATTATGTACTTGTCTTTAGTTCTTTATGTAGAGTTGAGTCCTCATAGGATTTCTGTGTGACCTTGTTAACACATCTATTGTCCTGCTTTTCTGTTACCTTCTAGTATGACTGATTTTATAGGTATAATGGTTAAATGTCTGTGTCTGGGTTGTCATCTGCTGTCTTTAATACCTCAGAGAACATCACTTCAAGCACTTCTTGCTTTTAATACCTTAATTGGAAGGTCAGATGTTTTCTCATGGGACTGCATGGTGCTCACACAGATCCACCAGGCTGGGGGATTTCTCTTCCACAGTATGCTCTCTCCCCAGACACCAAGTCACCGAGCAACATGACTAAGGATTAATTCAAGATATGCACAGGATATTAAACATATATTGGCTAACTCTCACATCTTGATTTAACCCATATCTATTAATCTGCATATTGCAATGTGACAGTAGTTTACGGGGAAAGATTCAGCATGTCTGACTCTGGCAGCGCCATGGAGACTCTCTCTCACTCTGCTTTCTTTCAACATTTAGTTATGTTTTTTCTGCCTGCCTAAGTTCTGCCCATGAAAAGGCCAAGGCAGTTTCTTAACCGTTAACCAATGAAAGCAACACATATACAGAAGTTCCTCCTACACCACCTAGGAAAGTATAGAGCATTGTGGAAAACAATAAGAATTTATCCTTCAGTTGAACATGAATACCCACATCACAAATGTCTAACTTCCATGAGATCATTCCAGGCTACTGGATGAGCAGCTATAAACACTGATATACAGAGAGAAGGTGACATATTAATCTAAAGTCATTTATAAAATTAGTAGGGATAACCAAATAGTGCAAGAGACAAATGTTTGATATTTAGGAATTCTATTTTAATCATTTGTATGTATATATATGCAAATGAGTTTATACATGAGGGCAGAGTTCACAGATTCTAGAAGATGGTGTCAGGTTCCCTGGAGATAGATTTATAAGCAGTTGTGAGCCACCATACATTGGCATTGTTAAATGAACTCAAAACTTCTATTAGAACAGTACATATTTAATTTCTGTGACAACTCTTTAGCATGCTATAAATAAAAATTCTTGTCAGTAAAGCAAGCATTATATCTCAGAAACAAATAACAAAAGAATTTCATTTTATTCAAGGAACCAAGAAGGACTTGATGAGAACAAATAACTGAGCTATGGTCAGTTAGGAAGTAAGTGAGATCAGATGGAAATGGTGAGATAAAATGAAAATGAATCACCAGAAGTACCTAAAAATAAGCCATGGCTGCAGAGGACAAAGCATTGAAAACAAAAGTTAATCTTTGATATTCATACAGTGTTTTTCTTATTGGTAAGAAAAAATACATTAAAGAAGCAACCTAAGGAAGAGGAATTTTGAGTCATTGTTTGGTGATACAGTCCACCTGGATGGAGAAGGCAAAAGAAATGAGGCACTTTCCTGTTCATAATACATTACCATCAGGAAACAGGCCAAGATATGATGGTGTTCAGTTTATCTTCTTTTTTATTCTTTTTATTCAGCTGATAAACCAAGTCCATGGGTTTGTACTGTCTATATTTATAGTGAATGCTTTTCAGCTAAAACTGACTGAAAACACGGTCACAGATACAGCCAGATGTGAGTCCTTTCCTAGGTAATTCTCAATTAAGCTACAATAAAAACAAAGATGAAGCAGAACGTTTGGCTGAATATTTGTATCAGATATTATGCTAAATAGTTTTATTTTTTTCTTTGATGGCAGAGAACTAAACATTTACTATTATAATTATTCCTATACAAAGGGTAGAAATACCTACATCTATCAAACCTATTGGGAGGTTTTTCTATAGTTTTATTAAGTGGAAAATTAAAAATTAGATACAATAGCTAATTTTTTAAAGAACAAAAACACCATTAGATGTAACCAATTCCTGGTACTAGAAGTTTCATTTGGTGACAAGAAATGTCCTGATTAGGTTTAGTTTCCCCCAAAGTTTGGGGACTCATTTAGATTACCTTCATGAATGTCTGTATTTTAGAAAGTTTCTACTGGACTAGGTTTCTAGAATACTGCTCAAATGGTCCTTAATTTTAGCTTTCTTTCCCCATTTTTCCTCTGTCGTCCCACTCTTTCCTCTCTCTTTTCACTTAATTCTTCCATTCCTACATATTATCTTTCCCTTTCCTGGGAGATCTATGTGTCCTCTTACCACAACCCCAGTCCCTTATTCTATACCTAAACTCTGATGGTCTACATATGACAACTTGGTGATTAGTGACTTAGTGGTTAATTTCCACATACAAGTGAATACAAACTATACTTATGTTTCTTGTTCTGGGTTACCTCACCCAGGATGATATTTTTCTATCTCCAATCATTTACCTGTAAATTTAATGATTTTTTTAAATGGGAGAATAATATTCTATTGTATAACTATTCCATATATTATTTATTCACGTATCGGTTCAGAGACATCTAGATTTTTTCCAATTTCTCATATTATGAATACAGCAGGGAGGACATTGTCACTGAGGAATCAAAGAGCAGAAACACACACGTTTTAAGGACTCCAACCTGTGTGGTTCTGAATTCTGGTTAATAGTGATTCATGGGAGATTTATGTGTTCAGTTTATACAATGAACTAAGATAGTTGCTACTTAAAGTTTGTTAATAAGTAACAGCTTTTGATTAAATATATGCTGTTATATGAAGTAAAGAAAAAGTCTTAACTTGTGGAAAATGATTCAAATGAAGCATTGATATTGAACAAAATCAATATTATAGAATTTTCTTTTACAAATATGTGTTTACTTCTTGTGAAAAAAAGAAACAAAATTCCAATGTTGGTAAGAAATTATGGGAGGCTATAAAATCATACTCTATTGAAATTTTTATATTTATATTGAAAAGTAGTCGATTTTCAGCTTAATCCTGTGTTCTGCTTTTTATCAGTTGTAGAATTTGAATGGTGAAATGTAATGTAATCGCAGCATGTAAAGTTGGTGTAGGCAGGTTTTCGCCTGTCTTGAAAAAGAGAAATGGGTTGTATGGTCAGAAAACATGGCAGGTATCATTTCAGTCCAGTTTTAAATGATTACTTACAAATTCTGGGTTCGGAAAATTTGGTGATATAAAGAAAGAACTGCTAACATTTTATATTCTATTGTTCTCACTGACTCTTCCTCCTTTCCTGAAAGACAAACTTCCTAGAAGCTGACCAGGACCTAAGGCAAAAGACAGGGAGACCATGAAGAGACAACAGTTGCTGGTGTTTACTCCAGATTCTCCTCTTCACACAGAGCCAACTGTGAGCCCTGTGCAAAAATATTGCCTAAATCTGCGGACTTGCTGAGAGATAATGAATCTTGAGATATCTAATTTGTCTTAGAGAAACTAAGACAATTCTTTTAACTTGTGTTTCTTAAACCGACATGCCTAAAAAATTAGACACAATAAACTTCACAGATTAGCGTCATGTTTCATTATAGGAGTGATTGATAATGGATCTGCCTCGCTCCAAGAAGTTCTTCTAGGTAAGGAAAAATAACATATGTGTGATGTCTCAAATTTTAACTGATGACATGCCTTTACAACTGGTGCAAAAATATAATCAATTTTGACAGCTGCTATGACAAGCCCCTGCCTCATCTCCTTAATTTCCTTTTGCATTTGCTTATTGTGTGTATGTGTAGGAAGCACGTGTGCCAGGACACAAGTTTTGAGGTTACAGGACAACTTGCAGGAGTCTATTTTTCTGTCCACCATTTACATTCTTTTGATTAAACTTGGGTTGTGAGGCTTGAAAGTAGGCATTGTAGCTCACTGAGCATTCTCACTGATCTCTTTGCCTGAGTACTTCCAAACTTCTACCATATAGGGATATCTTTACTCACAACTTAATGTGTTAGTAGCAGAAAAGAACTGATAGGACTTCCTCGTCCACATCTTTTGATGAGCATAATCTTTTCTTCTCATGGCTGTTCAACAGCAGAAACAACAAGCATTTCACTTGCATCTGTAAGAGTCAATTGTAATAGTATACTATTTCATCATGTATTTTGATTATTGAAACAGTAGTTACATTAAACTTATTTTCACATTAGAATTTCTTATTTTGATATATACATGATAAAATAGTTCACAACTACAATTATTCCACAATGAGATTAAGAAACATGAACAAGGAAGTCAGGACTGTGAGGGGTGCACCCACCCACTGTGACAGTGGGACTGATCTATTGGGAGCTCACCAAGGCCAGCTGGACTGGGACTGAAAATGCATGGGATAAAACCGGACTATCTGAACATGGAAGACAATAAGGACTGATGAGAAGCCAAGGACAATGGCACTGGGTTTTGATCCTACTTTATGTTCTGGCTTTATGGGAGCCTAGCCAGTTTGGATGCTCACCTTCCTAGACCTGGATGGAGGGGGGAGGACCTTGGACTTTCCACAGGGCAGTGAACCCTGACTGCTCTTCGGACTGGAGAGGGAAGGGGAGAGGAGTGGGGGGAGAGGGAAATGGGAGGCTGGGAGGAGGCAGAAATTTTTTTCAATAAAAAATAAATTAAAAATAAAGAAAATATTAACTGTTTTTGGCACAAGTCGAAGATAAGAAATAATATTATAAAACTCAACTGCTCAGGAATAAGGATATGCTATTTCTCTTCAAATGCCACAGAAAGAAAGAAAACACCTATTAAATTTACATGATATATCAAATTCTGCATTATTAAGGGATAGCTCCATGTCTGAACACAGTTTTTCACTGAGCACTCAAAACCTCTCAGTAGGAATAAGCTTATACCCAACATTCGAACACTGAAGTGCATAAAGAACAGACTCTGTATTTTGTCCATTGTGGACACTGTAAAACATGGTGACAGTGTCAGATTTGTTGACAAGTCTACAATTACTCACGTCTCTCCTATCAAAGAATCAGGTAGTATCCAGTGAGAGCTATGTCCTATTCTCCCAATTAATGCAAGAGGCATACCAATTCCTGTGACACTGTCTTGGAGCCCTGGCACCTGTGAAAATCCTTTCGACACAATTAAGCCCCCATGCTCCCCATTTACCAAAGTGTTCTACTTTTGTGGAGGGGTAGGTGTGGCACTCACCTTTTATTTAAGAAGTAACATTCTGCCTTGTTTCTCTATCCCATGTACAGGGATCACCAGGCCCTTAACTATGTACAGTCTCTAGAAAACCTTTTGTGAATAAGTTCACAAAATTTATGTGGTGGTTCATGTCTTTAATCCAGCATGTGTAAGGCAGCGGTAGCAGATATCTATGAGTACGAGGCCCAGTCTGGTCTACAGAGTGAGTTGCAACACAGCTAGGGCTACACAGAGAATCTTTGCCTTAAAAAAAAAAATGAATAGATTCAATGGGTCACAGAGGAGTTGCTTGAAGAAAATGTCCAGTATTCTAAATGTTCAATATTATAAAGTAACAGCAACAAAACCATGTGACTATCATGCATTCCACTGATGGGCATTGTTTAAGGGTAAGATAATTAGGAGTATTTTTCTAATAATTGTTTTAGTAATTTTCTTTACTTATTAATACAACCTCCCAATTAAAAGTTAAAACAGTTTTACATGTGTGTGCTTCAATTAGTAAAATTAAAGGCTTTACTCACCAGGGATCACTTTCAGAAAGCAGAGACCAAGTCAGAAAACATTTGGTTGTGATGAAGTAGACATTTCAGTGGAATTTGGGATAGGTTCTCTCACATCAGTTTCTAAGTAACTAAAGAAATAAAATCACCCTATTCTGCTCATAAGAGTCATAATAAATTTCAGTGAGCAGTGCAGCTTAATAAATGGTCAGTGTCTGTGATATTTTATGTCAAATAGGTGGAGCAGAAACATCTCTGAAAATAGACTTTGTTGCAGTTTTACCATATTAAAGCTACAGCTTACTCTCAACCTAGTGCTAAGAAAGAGAAACAGAGGAAAGAAAAGAAGGGAAGGAGGTAGAGAGGGAAAAGAGAGATTACTTTAGCACTGTTGCTGCTGTTTTTCTTCCTATCCCTTAATGGTTACTGTGGACCAAGTATCTGTGGTTCTCAAAACACTTTTTATGAGACAGTGTGGCAAGAATCTGGCCAGGGAATCAAAATGTCATAACATTCAAATTGTGGTGTGGGTTAAGTGCTTTTGTATATAAGCATAAAATCTCCAGTACAGATCACTAGTACCAATATAAGACCTAGAGGTGTTGGTAAAAACCTAAGTCCAGCAGTGGTATGACGAACACAGACAGATCTCCAGGAATTACCAACCAGCCTATTGAACTGAAATGGCTTTGTGATAGACCTTGTCACAAAAATTTAAGGCAAGGAAAATTAGAGGAAAAAACTGGAATTTGGACCTTTGACCTCTACTCACAGTGGTAAGACAAATGCACACACACACACACACACACACACACACACACACACACACACACACACACAGGGGAAGGGGAGACAGACAGACAGAAAAAAGAAGAATCAATCTTGCTCATTTCACATTGTATATTTAGGATTCTTGTCTGTGAATGTTTGAGGATGATAAGCAACATCATGCCAACAGTGTTAATGATATATTAACCAGTATTGGCCCCTGCCTTAGTAACTGTTTTGGTGATGTGAAGAGACACCGTGACCAACGGAATTCTTATAAAAGAAATAATTTAATTGGGGACTTCATTACAGTTTTAGAGGTGTAGTTCATCATCATCATGGTAAGAGACATGATAGAAAGCATAACCTTGGAGTAGTAGCATCCTGGTCTGCAGGCTGAGAGAGAGAAAACTGGGTTTGTCATAGGCTTTGGAAACCTCAAGGTCCACCCCAGTGACACACTTCCTCCAACAAAGACACACCTTTTAATCCTTCTAAGCTTTCCTTATAGTGGTATTTCCTGGTGACTAAGCAATCAAATATATGCCTATAGGGGGCGTTTTTATGCATATTACCACAGCTCATGGAAAAATAAAGATCTATTTGGTCTACTTTGGTTCACCCAAAGCTCAACACCACATCATACAGATTCATTGAGAGAAATCACCAACAATATATAAATGAATAAGAACAAGAAAAGATTTTATTTTATTGTCTTAGTCAGATTTTCAATTTACAGAATCCTACAGATAGAGCTCTGAACTGTTTGTCCATAACCAGAGCAATGAATTCAGGCTCAGAAAGAATGTCTTTTTCTGATCTTTTTAAACTATAAGATTATTTCTGCAAAATGAGTGTTGGTTTGCATATTTTTCCTGGTACTGTTAACCAGAAGTTTGATTTCCATGACAGTTTTCCTAGCAACTGTTTGCTACACACTTACTGATCAGTGTTATTCAGTAGTGCAGCGTAAATGTATACAAGTGTGTTGAGTGCATAACATATTTCAAAAAGAGTGGACTCTGAGTGAATTTTGGTTTATATCATTAGCACTAAGCACCCTTGTTGGAGATTCTTCATTCATTCACTTGTGTTGTCTTTCATGTATATCTAAACCCATTGTGTAGGTAGTCAAATATGTACTAACAGGCAAATGCAATGCAGATGTCATGGAATGCATCCCATGCCAGTCCTCTTCAGTCATAATGATACAGACCCATCTACTCCATCTATTCTGAAAGTTGATTTTGCTGAACACATAAAATGATTTGACTCCCTGGGTCAGTAAATTCAGTTACAGTATATTCATAACCTTTGAAAGTTTTCTCAGTGGATTTTATAAGTTGTTTTACTCCATTGAGCATCCATAATTTTAAAAGACTCAAGATCACAATGCTCAAGTTTGAATAATCACTGGTGGTTTCCTGATAAGCCATAATGTCAACATAAGGCCAAACAGCACACACTTTTGACCCAGATGCCAGGTATTATTAATAGACAGACTCAAAACATAAAAGCCACAGGGAGGTCTTCAGCATTTTGACGCCCATATATTTCATACAATAAAACCCCTTTCAGAGCTAGTTCCTGGTTCCAAATAAAATAAAAAAGCCCAGTATCCATCATGGGTAAAAATGCATCAGCACCTACTCAGAACCTTGCCAAGTGCCTTAATATTGGTCCAGCACCTTTTCTGCTCTGAATTGCTTGTGAACCAAGTTGTGAAAGCTCTTTTTATTCTCAGCTTCGCACTAAACTTTCTTACAAATTCCCTTGCTAAAGATTCATTAACAATGTCCTCATCTTTATTATCTCCAGAGATTAAGAAGATAAAGCACAAACAACTTAGTGAGGAACATTTTGTTCCCAGTACTGCTGTCAAAAAGCTCACATTGCCTGTAGTTCTAACTCCAGGATGCTAGGTAAAGACAAAGAGAACTGTTTATTATTGTTGATTCTTGTTTTTTTTTTCTTCTCCGACCCAAGAAACTACCTTTTATTTTCAATTTCTATAATTTTTTATTTGTATTGTACATATAAATTTGTGAAATTTATGCATAATTTATAAAAGTAAATCGGACTCATCACTCCGTTGCCAGAACTAATTCAATTTACAGGAATGTCACTGCACTGATACAAGTTCCTATCAGACTTCTACAGTATTTTCAATATTAGAAATTAACCAGGTTTGCTTTCTGTGCACTATAAAGAAAATAAAACAATAATAGGACACCATCCAATGATGTTAGGAAGATAATTTTGCGTGTAAATGTGGAATCAATGGTGGTATATCCTTCTGACCTTACTTCTGGTGCAATGCCCCAGACTCGAAAAGAATCCAAAGGAGACTCTCCTAATAACCTAAGCAGGGAGACATTTTAACTGGCTGTTGTCTAGGTGAGTTCTTTTTCAGGTGTTCAGCACTAAAAAACCAAATCCCTTCCTCTTCCTCTGTTGTCTTAGTGACACTTTCTTACCAACACAGTCTGTGCTTTAATTCATGTTAGATTTCTTTATTATATTATTTTACAGTCACACAAAGACATTTACCTCTCAGAAAATGGTAGTGTCTTGATTTCTTTTAAATCATTGTTGAACAGCTTCAGTGGAAAATCAGATGTTCTGGACAGGAAAAGTGCACAAACTGATAAGCATTGTATTCTGTTTCACAGGCCTTTTGCATACCTGCTTTGAAGGACTATATTAGAGTCAATGCAATTGCTTACTGCTTCTTGTGGAATTTTTGGTGTTGTATTAAAAATGGGGTCAAATTCTTTCTGATTACACATTCGCCGAGATAGGTGCAATTTCAGTAGGAGCAGTTTGCAGTTGTATTAAGCAAATTAATAGTTAAATGTTTTGTAGCAGCTATTTTGTAACCTTTTTATAAAGATTTATTTATTTTTAGTTGTGAATATGTGTGTATTTTGTGTGTGGATATGTGCAAGTGAGTGCAAATGATCTAGGAAGAAAGACAGTCCCCTGGAACTAGAATTGCAGGTGGTTTTGAGGAACAGAACATGGAAAACAAACTCAAGTCCTCTGCAAGAGCAGTCCACACACATTAAGAGCTGAGCTATTTCTCCAGTCCCAGAAATTTCTTTAAAATATCAGTGCTGACATTTTTCAATAATTAATCAAATAATTAAGTCTAATATAGTTTTCTTTTCCAATAATGTGGAAATACTAAAATCATTTTATTCTAAATAAATAGTGATAACTACGATAAGTGATTTCAGTTCTATTTGCTGGATTTTGTTTCACTTCATCAAAAATAATGGTTTGAAAACAATGATTTGGTTTCTATTTCATTATTCTTCTCACACTTGGATCCGATCCACTTCAGGTCCTTTCTGCTTCCTTATTGCTGAAAACTGGCATGATGGAGGGGGGAATTAACAAACCATGAATTAATGGCTTACTTTTCACACCAGGATCTCAATTTTATTTTAATGAAAATGGTGGTGTGACCGAGGTTATGACTGCAGCATAGTCTCTTCTGTGGATTAGAATGAATGGCATCATGTATGTAAACAAAGAAATCTTTGAGAAGTAGCAAAAGTCATACTTTGGATTATAAAATGTAGGATTTGGATGAAACTATACTATTCCCAACAACCCCATTCTCCTAGCTACACTATTGTACTAGTTCAGACACCCTGATCGTCCAGTTCTACTGGCAACTGGCCATGTATAAGTTGTATAGCTTTGCAGGACTCAAGGAACATGTTTCAATTTGTAGGATAGTACTCCACACCATTTTGACTCAGGTCTTCTCCCTGACCTCAGCCCCCACTTACATTTGGTACCTCCCTCCTTTGCTGCCACATTGGCTCCCTGGTGTGCAGGTATCAGGAAGTGTATGATATATTTTAGTGAACCCATTTTTAACATTACTACAATGAGTCATGATTTACCACCATTTCGGAAACTGGTTACTCTCACTTTTCTTCTGCAGTGTGTTTTCATTTATGGACCACTATTCTCCTGAACACTTGCTTACCAACTGGTACATTATATGAATTTATGATCTCACTCTTTTTTACTTTTATTTATTGATGTACTTTCTGTTGATAGAATATTGTCTATCAATCTGCCTTAATAAATACTTATCTTAATGAATATGAATGAAGAAAATGCATGTGGTATACTTGTTGGGCATAACAATAACACCATAAATGGTGGGGTGGCTATTATAATGATGGTAATATTGTTTCCTACCAAAGCCAGATTGTAAATAAAACCCAGGGATTCTTTCAAATATAAAGGCTGAACTCTATATTGCAGAATCAAAATTACACATGAATTACTCTAATAGAACTTGAACAAATTATTCCATTTCATTGAACATTAGTTCTATAAAATATAACTGTCAACAGCATGTAAGTGATTTTTTTCCTCAAGAACTGAATGAAATGACAAGTTAGAAATGTCTATCATAGTGTTTTGTCTGAATCAATACAAATTTATTTTATTCCTATTTCCTACCCCTCGTCTCTTAGTGTCTCTTGAGAAATATTTTTGGACGCCTTCCATATGTCTATTTTCATGATTGTCCTTAAATATCAAACATAAGGCTTAGTTATTTCCATTCTTGAACAGGCACTAATTCTCTGGGGAGAATTATCGCATGCCATTAGTGAAAGAAAAGTCTAGAAAGTAATTCTAGAGAAGGGGAAATAATTGAACCACAAAGAAAAAGTAGCTAATGGAGGAATTCATATAAAATGTCAGGACACCTCTTAAATTAGATAATGAAGGGCTGACATTTATAAGATCTCAGATATTAAGTAATATGTTTCTGGTAAAAGGATACCAAAAGTAAACTACAGAAGCCTGAAAGGGCATGGCAAATATGGAAACTTGTGAGATGCAGTGCATCTAGTATGCAAGGTATATCTAGGCATTGCAAGAGATAAGCAAAGGGCATTTGGAAACCATAAGCAAAGGATGACTATGCCATACCTTGAATCTCAGATTATTCCCATAGACAGTGGTGATGTGACCAAAGTGAAGAGTGCGGCAGAGTCTCATCTGAGATTTAGAATAAATGTCATAGTGTGTGTAAATGAAGAAATCAGTGACAGGAATAAATAAAGTCAAAACGTACTTTGGATTATGGAATGTAGGATTTGGGTGAAGTATACTGTTTCCAACAATCCCTTTCTCTTAGTTCCACTATTGCATTAATTTACACTTGCTGATTGTCCATTTTTATTGAAAACTCCCACTTACAAACTGCATGACCCTGGAGTACTTCTTTATACCTCTCAGCTATCTTATCATCTTTAAGAAAGCAATTAAAGTGACATCTTGAATTTTGCATGCGAATGGATGGGAATAGAAAACACTTTACTAAGTGAGGTAACCCAGACCCAAAAGGATCAGTTTCTCTGTGGTTTTGGAGCCTGTCCTGGAACTAGCTCTTGTAGACCAGGCTGGTCTCAAACTCACAGAGATCCACCTGCCTCTGCCTCCCAAGAGCTAGGATTAAAGGTCTGCGCCACCACCGCCCTGCAAAAGATCAATATATTATGTACTCACTCATACGTGTATTCTAGCCAAAAACAAAGGACATTGAGCCTATAATTCGTGATCCTAGAAAAGCTAAATAAGAAGGTGAACCCAAAGAAAAACATATAATTATCCTCCTGGATATTGGAAGTAGACAAGATTGCTGGGCAAAAAATTTGGGAGGGGGGGGGGGGGGGGGGGGGAAGGAGAGATGGGGAGAGAGAAGGGAGAAGGGGAGGATTGGGGAGAGCTTGGGGGAATGGGATGGTTGAGAAGGATGAAGGGTGGATATAGGAGCAGGGAAGAAGATATCTTAACTAAGGGAGCCATTGTACTGTTGGCAAGAGACTTGGCTTGAGAGGGGTTCCCAGGTGTCCAAGAGGATTTCCCCAGCTAGGTCCATGGGCAGCAGAGTAGAGGGTGTCTGAACTGGCCTTCTCCCAAAGGCACACTGATGAATATCTTGCATATCACCATAGAACCTTCATCTGTCGATGTATGGCGACAGAGACAAAGCCCCACAATGGAGCACTGCACTGAGCTCCCAAGGCCCAGATGAAGAGCAGAAGGAGGGAGAACGTGAGCAAGGAAGTCAGGACCACGAGGGGTGTGTCCACCCACGGAGACAATGAGACTGATCTAATGGCAGCTCACCAAGGCCCCTGGACTGGATCTGAACGAGCATGTGATCAAGCAGGACTCTGTGGCTGACAATGAGGGCGGACTGAGAAGCCAATGATAATAACACCGGATTTTGATTCTACTGCATGTACTGGCTTGTTGGGAGCCTAGTCTGTTTGGATGCACACCTTCTTAGATTTGGATGGAGGAGGGGGGCTTGGACTTCCCACAGGGCAGGGAACCCTGACTTATCTTAGGACTGGAGAGCGAGGGGCAGGGGGAGTGACGGAAGTGGGAGAGAAATGGGAGGATAGGAGGAGATGGAAATTTTTAATAACTAACTAAATAAATAAATAAAAAGAAACTTCAAAAAAGAATGTAATTAAAATATGTCTTTATTTTCACCAAAATGAAGTTCTATTAAAATAATTAAATTGTATATTTAAGTATATGCAATTTGTTTCAAACATTTTCTGTACTTATAAATAAAGGAGATTGACTATACAATCATCTTATATTCTTTTTTAAACAATCTTATTTTATTTTACATACCAATCCCAGTTCCCTCTAGCTTCCCTCCTCCCACTTCGCCTACCTTCTTCCCACCCCACCCCATCAACTCCTCAGAGAGGGGAAGAGCTCCCATGAGTTATCAGCATTGCATTAAGGCAGAACAAGGCCCTCCTTCCTGTATTGAGACTCAACGAGGTATCCTTCTAAAAGGAATGGTCTTGTAAAAGCCAGTTCATACTCTGTGGATAAATTACAATCCCACTGTCAGTGGCCACACAAATTGCCCAAGCCATACAACTGTCACTCACATTCAGAGTACCTAGTTCGTGCCTATGCAGATTCCCCAGCTGTCCGTTTGGAGTCAGTGAGCTTCCACTAGTTTGGGTCAGCTGCTTCTGTGGGTTTTTCTATCATGGTCTTGACCTCTTTGCTTGTATTATTGCTTCTCCTTTTCTTCGACTGGACTCCAGGAGCTCTGTCCAGTGTTTAGCTGGGGATCTCTGCATCTGTTTCTATAAGTTACTGGATAAAGGTTCTATGTTGACAACTAAGGTAATCATCAATCTGATTGCAGGGAAAGGCCAGTTCAGGCAACTTCTCCACTATTGCTAGGAGTCTTAACTAGGGTCATCCTTGTTGATTCCTAGGAATTTCCCCAGGACAAGGTTTCTTGGAACCCCATCATGGCTCCCTCTATCAAGATATCTCTGCCCTTATTCTCCCGTTCTGTTCTTTCCTATTACCTTCCCACACCTTCCCTTTATCCCCTCCCTCATCCCCACATCTCCAAGTTTACTCATGGAACTTGTCTATTTCTCCTTTCCAGGGGGATCCACATATGTCTTTCTTAGGGTACTTCTTATTACTTAACTTCTCTGGGGTTGAAGACTGTAGGCTGGCTATCCTTTGTTTTATGTCTAATATCCACTTATGAGTGAATACATACCATGTTTGTCTTTCTGGGTCTGGTTTACCTCACTCAAAATATTTTCTTTCTAGTTCCATCCATTTGCCTGTTTGTTTGTTTGTTGTTGTTTACAACTGAATATTACTCTATTGTATAAATGTACCACATTTTTCTTATATATTCTTCAATTGAGGGCCTTCTAGTTTATTTCCAGGTTCTGGCTATTATAAATTAAAAACCTCCTTAGGCATCAGGGAAACACAAATGATAACAACTCTGAGACACCATATTATATACCTGTGAGAATGGCTAAAATCAAAAACACTTGAAGGCGTAAGTCACAAACAAGGCAACACCAGTTTGGAGTTATGATTAATAGGGTGTTATTTATTTAAAGGG
>NW_026067917.1:12360044-12381066 GCF_014885135.2 Alexandromys fortis
TAAACAGAATAGAATTCTGGGCGGAAGAGGAAGTGAGGTCAGACTCTGCTCTGCTCCCAGAGAGACGCCATGCTCAGCTCTCCTGGGTAGACGCAACGATGGATGGAGGCTAGAATCTTCCCGGTAAGCGCACCTTGGGGTGCTTACAAACATCATTAGACATGGGCTAGTCCAGGTGCGAGAATTAGCCTGTAAGGGTTAGAGTTCATGGGCCAAGCAGTTCTTAAATGAATACAGTTTGTGTGTTGTTATTTCAGGCATGAGCTAGCCAAGCGGCCGGGGTGATGGGGACGCAGCCCCGCCCCCGCTCCTATTTCAACAAACACTTATGACAGCTTATGCTGGAGAGGAAGCAAATTAAGGGAACCTCTTGCATTGCTGGTGGGAGTGCAAACTTTTACAGCTCTATTAAGAAATCAGTATGGTGATTTCTCAGGAAATTTGGAATCAATCTACCTCAAGACCCAACAATACCATCCTTGGGCATATACCCAAAGGATGCACACTGGTACCGCAAGGACATTTGCTCAACTTGTTCATTTTCTATTCTTTTAAGCCTAATAAATACAAGTATTTAGCAAGATGCCCCTACTTTTCATCAGTGTCACTGGTAGCACTGATGGGGGTAAATAAGATCAGAAAGAGTCACAAGCTATATTGAGATAGAGTTAGAGGAGTAACTATTGAGAGAGAGAGAGAGAGAGAGAGAGAGAGAGAGAGAGAGAGAGAGAGAAATTTGCTGTACTATAAACATTGCCTGAGGCATATATATTTTTAGGAAAACATTTATATTAAGTTGTAAACTTAAAGCTACCACTATTAACCACTTTAGTCCCCATCTTGGTCTTTGATGCGAAGCTAAACGCCAGAACTGTAAGGGTCTATAAATTTATTATGGAAAAGGACCCCTAGAAACTATGCCACTTTAATTAAGTCCCTCGTAGAAAAAAAACAAAAATGACACCTCTGTCTAAGGTTCTTCTTATTATTACTGGTACTTCCATTACCTCGCATAAGTGTTATCTTCCAAAAAAAAAAACCTTATCCTTTTCTGATTCTAGGTTAGTGTCTACTTCCTATATGAACTAAAAGTTAGATTCAGTTTTTTCATCACTCACTACACAAACCTGTTCTATAACATCCATCATGATTTTTCATAGGGGAGAGTATATATGTGTGTTTGTGTGTGTATGTGAGTGCATTTTCTTAATAACTACAATGTTGTTACAAAAAAAGTGTAATGTGTATTTTTTTGTTACCAAGGCACATTACATAATGAATGGTATGTTTCAAGTACTCGACAGTGGCTCAAGCAAGTAAAATCACTTACGATTCATCCCCTTCCATGGACTTTGATCAAAAATGGACTTTAGTAGCCACTACTTTATACCCTTTCCATCAATTATTATTACCCATATTCCTTCTCTTTCTGTAGGGCTAGAATTTCTCTGTGTTGCTCTGGGTCTTCACAAGAAGTTTGGTAAAAGTAACCCTTCAAAGATCATAATGTTAATTTATGTTTAAAATGTATAACCTTGGGATCAACTGAGTTCTGTGACTTGCTGATGTCAAAATTGAAATGGTCTTATAGACAAAAGACATGAACTGTCTTCAATGACTCCTCTTTAGTCTACAATGCTTCTTGATAAGTTAACCCAAGTGTTAATGACTTAAGACACCACTCATCATCTCACAGCTCCATTGGTTCAGGAAGTAGGGTAAGATTTTCCTAGTTTCTTGACCACAGAGTGCTTGCAGTCAGTCTTTGAGGTATTATCTTCAATTGTAATCACTCAAGTCTCTTTGTGGGACTAACACTTCCCAAATAAGTCACATGGCACCTATTCAGCACTGTGTATATTGTTGGCCTAAGAATGCCTCAACTTAACTTCACATTGGCTGAGTCAAAATCCAGCCACAGTTCAGAAAACTTTTTGAGATAGGAAGAAAGAGAGAGAGAGAGAGAGAGAGAGAGAGAGAGAGAGAGAGAGAGAGAAAGTGTTAGCACAATGAAAGTTCTCATCCATCCTACCTCACATCAGATTTGATAGCCTTTGTTCCATATTCTATTCAGTTCTTGGTCAAGGGGAGTGGGTAACACAGGATGTAGATGCTAGCACCTGGAGCTCACCTAAGATCTACCACATTCAACAAACTGAAAAGTTCTAGTACTCCAATATTATGCCTCTCTGCCAACGCAGCCAATCAAAAAAAAAAAAATCCACATTCAGAAGTCCAGGTTTAATCCAAGCAAAGCATTCCCGGGTGGTCCTAAGGAAAGAAGACAAACCACTTGGTAAATTGGGGCAGTGCCTTAAATATCCTATAAGCATCTCAGGGAGAGAAACTGACAATGGTGGGCTTTCTCAGCAGGGTTGGATGGAGCTTCCCAACACAAAAACCTGATTTTGCTATTTCACCCCTATTTTCATGGCAATCTATGTTTTATTAAACCACAGTCATTTTTTCCAATATCAGACTTTGTGAAGACACACATTAAGTCTGTAACAAATGACTTTCTTTTCTATTCTGTTCAGTATATATTTATGCTATTTTACATCTCACCTTTATTCTCTTCTATATGCATACTATCCTAGAATACTGCTAACAGTTCCTTTACCAATCTAATGCATATTCAAGTCCCTACCATGTACCTAAAACTGGGCTGATGTTTTCAATTTATAAAATGAATAAAGCCTCAAAGGCAACTTTTAATCTCTAGCAATTTCAGTATAAATTCAATTATGTTCATTTTATAGTAGAAGCAGTATTTTAAAACTTAATCCTATAATAATATTCTTATAAACATTAATCTTTAGTATAACATATATTTTAAGAATCATAGTATTCATTAGGCATATGTTAAAAATTTTAGAACATGTCAGAATAAAATAGCTTTCTTGAAATGCATTATTGCTCCTAATTTCGTTGATCCTATTAATTTTTTGTTTATATCATAAAACTGGCTGCAATGATTCAGATCCCTGTTTATAATAATGGGTGAAGCCAGACATTTATTGTAGCCACATTAAAATCAACTAGATTAGTATATAACCACAACAAATGCATCTCCTCTCTTTCAATATTTCTGATAAATTGTATTAAATATAAATGTGTATAACTATAGTTCATATTAAATATAATGGTGCATTCCCTTTGAAAATTGCTTTTTTGTCTTTATTGTCTAATACATTACAAATTAATCTTAAGACCACTAAGCACAGAGCAATAGATGAAAAACAGCTGCCTTAGCACAAACCAATGGTGCATGAGGCTCCAACATATCTTTCAACTTGAGCTCTGCTTCTCAGCATAGGAAACATGGTACAGTTACTCCTACTTAGTGGAACAAGCGGGGAGTTTACCAATCACAGTCCAAATTTATATTTTTTCATATTAGACCGTAAAATTAAAATCTGAATTTCAGTTTTTACACTAAAAATAATTTAACATGGACTAATTTAGACAGAATGGATCTCTTGTTCTGTAGAGCGTGCAAAATTGTTACTTTATTTTAGGCTGGGTCAGAGAGTGGCATAATACATTTGATTATGTAGGAGGACATAATTGACTCCTGAGGGTAGAAAGGTATTACTGTCATCTAGACTTAATGATTTGTTACATTATGAGATGGCTATGAGTCTATGGGCTTTGAGGAAAACTGGTAAAATTTGAGTGTCAAATGTTACCCATCAGCTCATGTATTTGAACACTTGGTCCCCCGATTGTGGTACTATTTGAAAAGGTTGTAAAATCTTCAAGAGGAAACTTGGTAGTAGAAGTAAGTAGTGAGGGAACTCATCACTTATGGCTTTGCCTGTGGTTCAGACCAGAGTATTCACAAACATTTAACAATTCAAACCTTGAGCTCTCTGCCATGCCAGTGGTACTTGTTGACATGTGTCCACCACCATGAAAGTGCACAGGAAAATAAACCCATTGCCCCCTTTGTTTCTTCTTAAGTGTTTATTCCAGTTAGTATGTGAGTGAAAAAGAAGGATGCTGTGAAATCTCCTGCACTATACGTGCATAGAACAGACTGAACTAGCAGAAGAGTCAAGAGTGCCAGTGTGAAAACAGTGAAGAAAAGGAGAGAAACAGAAAGGATGGAAAACAGCAATTAGATGCTGATACCCATTCCCTGGGGAAGTTATGCCACTATCCAAGCACGAATAAATCATCCTGGAACAATAAGGCCAAATCCAATAACACCTGTGGGCTACTATTCAGTTGTAGTTCAGAAAGGGACTTGCAGACGTAAGGAGTTCTTAAATTCCTACAGTACTAAGGATCACACAATGTAGTTTTATTTTAATTAAATTTCAATAAATAAATACTGCCTGAAGATCTGAGAGTAAAACAGTCCCACTGGTCAGCCTTACAGACTAGATTATGGTAAAACACACCTTTAAGTCCCAGTAGCCACAAAGACCTTTAATCCCAGTAGCCATACCAGTTGCCATAGAAACTGGGTGGTGCAAGCCTTTAATGACAATGATGCACACATTTAATTCCAACCCTAGAGAGGATGATAAAATGGGAGGAAACAGCTCTCAACACACAGTCTCTTTCTGAGATTTCAGGAGGCAGGATCGCCATTTTAGACTGAGGGCGGGGTAAGAGCCAGTGGCTGGCTGTTTTGCATTTCAGATCTTCAGGTTGAACTCCAATTTCTCCCTCTGAGTCTTTATTAATCATACTTGAGCATAAAAAAGTGAATGCTTGCTAGGTATTGAAGGAATTGTGGGAGGTAAGATGGAACATGAACTGAAAGGCAACCTACAAATCATTACCAAGAAAAGGGTCCTGACCTCCAGAGGAGTGCACAAATTCTCTACAAATTCTGTAGAGAGCTTAGAAGAGAAAAACATGCATCAGTTTGGTGCTCAGGACCATACAAAGATACAGTAAACCAAAAGAGATTTAGGCTGATTAAGTTATCAGGATTCCAGCCGCATAGACAAGATTATCACCATTATAAAATGTCTTTGACATAAAAGGATCACTTTATTGCCATCTCAACTCTTTTAGTAAGTTTAGTAACTACACAGATCCAGCAACAGGTGAAATTTTACAATCAGAGACTTCCATTAGTTATCACTTCTAACTGTACTCCAAAGTTCTATTTCCTCCAACAATGAAGGAGAGTTCCCCATTCCCCACAACCAACCTCTTCAGTATTTGTTGGCATGTTCTTTTGTTGGTTGGTTGGTTGGTTGGTTGGTTGATTCATTTGCCATTCTGGTTTGGATAGGATGAAGCATCAAAGTTGTTTAAGTTTTCATTTCTCTAACAGTAAAGAATAATAAACATTTAGAAGTATTTTACTTATTCATTTGTACTACTTCTGTTCTAATTGTTCAGTTCCATAGCCATTTTTTAAAATTTTCTCATTAGCTGTTATATTGCTCTTTGATGTTTGAGTTTATGGCATATTCTGGATATTTATTTTCTGTCAGATGTATACCTGGGAAACATTCTTTCACATTCTGTGGACTTCATCTTCACTAGTTTGTTTACTTAACTTGCAGAAAAAAATGTATTTCAGTGAAGGCCCACTTGCCAGGTCTTGGGCAAGTGGAGTCCTACTCAGAAAATCCTTTCCTGTATCAATATCATATAAGATCCTCCTTAAGGTTTCTTCTATGCTTAATCCTTTAGTTAGTTTATGCTCAAGGTAATAGAACCCAATCTTACGTCCTTCTCTATGTATAGACATCCAGTTTTTCCAACACCGTTTGCTGATGTTGAATTTATATCAGCACATTTCCAGCACTTTTTTTTTATCATCTGAACAGCTATCGGTATATGTATTGATGTTTGTATATTCAGTTTGATTGCATTGGCCTACATGCCTTATTTCTCTGCCAGCGTCATATGGTTTTTCTTATCAAGAATGTCTTATACACCTGGAAATCTGAAATCAAAATCCCTCCAGCATTATTCTTTTTTATGGAGTTTGGGCTCTCATGGATCATTTTTGAATGCATATGAATTTTAGGAGATTTTTATTTCTTTTATTTTTCTGCTTCTCTAGAGAATTTTATGGGGATTTTAGTAGGGATTGCTTTGAATTTGTAACTGGCTTTTGTTAAATTTTATAAGGATAATTCTACATATCAGTGAATACAGGATTTCTTTCTAAATTTTAGTGTCTCTATTTCTTTTTTCAAGGGTTTCATTGTATTTTTTCAAAGTATTTATTATATAGAGATTTTACCTCCTCAGTAATGTCTTTTTTTCTAGAACTTTTACCTCCTTATGGAGATTTATTCCTATGTTTTATTTTTGCTTGAGGCTTTTGTGAATGGAAGGTACTTTTATAATGTCTTTTTGTGTATTTTTGTTGGTTGTTATAGAAAACACTTTATTATTTCATGCTAATTTGGTAGCCTGCTGCATTGCTGAAATTATCATTTCTAGAAATTTTCTGGCAGAATATTTGTGTTCTATATTGTATAATGCCATGGCACCTCCAAATACAGAGAGTTATTTCTTCTTTTATTAATTGTATTACTTTCATTCATTTCTATTATCTTATTGAACAAGATAGTGCTTTGTGCATAATATTACACAAGAGTGTGTACAATGAGCAGCCTTGTCACACTCCTTATTTTCAATGTGATTATTATTTTTTCCTCCAGTTAGGATAGTACTGACTATAGGTTTCTCATATGTAACTTTTATTATGTTTAGTATGTACCCTCTAGTTCTGAATTCTCTAAGATTTTTATTCTTAAAATATGTTGAATTTTGTCAAAGGCTTCTTCTGCATTTGTTGAAATGATCATTTGATTTACCTTTTTCCATTCACTTATTTCTGCATCTCTGGGACAAAGCCCACCTGATCATGGTGGACAATATTTTTGCTGTATGTCCGTATTTGCTTTATGTGTATCAAGGAATTTTCCCCTCTCTGTTTGTGCTTCTGGATCAGAATGTAGCATTCACCAGCTATTCCAGTTTCATGATGCGAGCATGCTCATATCACATGCCAACTATGATGATCATGAACTTATCCTCTGAAACCGGAAGCTATACTCCAGCTAAGTGCTTCTTTTTAAAGAGTTGCTTTGCTTATAGTCTCTTTTCACAGCAATAGTACAATGACTAAGACAACATTTGTTAGACAGGGGAGTCTAGGCAAACCTACGTGCCCCACCCTGGTCTGACCACAGTTTACCATCCCTTAACTTCTCCCAGCTCCACCAACTCTATTCTCCTCTAGATCCATTCTCTGTTTTTGAATATACACATATATGTTTTATATAATTTATGTCACATGATAAAGCATTTTATAAGGAACTTTGAAACATAAGAAAAGTTTTTCAATCAAAATTTATATCTAGTATTATATCCAGTCAATTCTATTTTATATTCTCCTTTTGTCTTCCATTATTCTTCCTCAAATTAAAGTTGACAAGAATTGGAATGTAAGAAAGATTATTATGCAACAATGCTAATAAGGGAATTAAGACAGTGTATGGCTTTTTCAGAAGACCCAGTTCAGTTCACAGCATTTACAGTGAATTCACAATCACCTATAAATTTACTTCCAGTTCCAGGAGATCTGTTGTCTCATTATCACCACTTCTTATATATGTACACACACACACTCTCTCTCTCTTTCTCTCACACACACACCTGAATATGTTTCTTTTAAAGAATTCATTATCAATGTATTACTTCTCCACTAATTGACTAAACTATGGTCTGAATTGTTTTAATTCACAAAAAAATATACAAAAGCTTAAATAAATGGATTGAGAGTGGGTTTTTTTGCTTTTTAATTTAAAAAATTTTAAAAACTTACAAGACATTATTAAATGAGTAAATAGATCACTTCCTATGCAAATAGAAATTATAATGTTCTTCTGTCTATGGCACATAACCTCAGTAAAATTCAACCAAAAATTTATTTCTACTAAGACTTAGTAAATTTTTAATTATTAAATTATTCTGGAGAACAGGTTAGTTATTTGGGAGAAAGAAACTATAATAACATGTACATACATCAATATACACATATCGATATTCGATATTTTAGTTTTCTAACAAATCCTTTTATGGAATTAATTATGCATCAAAGATTGCATGTTTAAAGCCTGTTGATTTTGAAATTAACCATGAAGCAAGCTCATTGGTCTGATTAGTGCAATCCATCAAATGCTGGTGTTGTTGACTTGACGTACATTTTAATATCTATGTTATTGGTGGCATTTGTTTAGATGATTATATTAGTTTTCAAGTTTATTAAAACTGGACATCAAAGGGTTGAAGGGAAAATATGTGAAGCACATAATACATGGAAATCCTGTCAATCAGGTTCCCAGCTGAAGATGTTTCCTGATGTTTCCAGTGCACTGCACAGAAAAGCTGCAGCACTATTGTAATTTGCCAAGAGTATTGGAACTGTTAGTTCTTTTAAATGAGTGAGCCTAAAAAAACAAATTAAGTGAAATTATTATCTTCCTCCCTAGCTGTCAAGAACTCCAAAGTGTTCATTTCCAATGACATTTAGTGTAATCTCACTCCACCCTCTTAGGAATAAAGTCCAAATCCTATTGAAATGCTAATGAAGCTAATGAGGGTGTATCTTTTTAAAACTTCTTTTGTCTTTGACTTTAAATTCTTTCTATTTGAGGTGCTGATTTCATTTTATTTACTTATTTTCAGCTTTATATATCCTTTGTAATGAGGGATGAAAGCAATTATGAGGAAGAAGGAGGGGAAAAAAGACAAAGAGAAATTATTTTCATGTCTATCTTTTAAAAAGTAATAAATCTTTTTCAGATGTTCATTCCACCTGGATGGCATAATTTTGTGTGAAACAAAATGTGGAGAACTGAATAACAAAAGAAGTAAAAGAGGATTATCAATTCAAAACTAGACAAGTAGACTTCATTTCCTGCAGACTCTGGGAAAACACTGAAGACTTGGCTAAGGTTAGGTAGGAAAATTTACAGAAAACCAGAAAGGAGCTTTGGATGGTGGCTAACTGTCTTGTTGTCAGTGATCTTTTTTATTTCAGTCCTCAATTATTTGCTTTAATACATTTTTTAAGCAGAAATGAAATTTACAAATGAAAGTGAGAAATGTTAATAAAAATATCTTGCTATATACATGTTGAGAGGATACTCAATAACTTCAGGATTCAAGAATCTTAAAGAACTCAGACCTGGAAGAAATTCAAAATGAGACCTCAGCCAAAAGTCTGAGAAGTAATTTTTGGAGGCAGAAGTCAAAGTCAAGTACTGGAACTGAAGTTAGCTAGGAAATGTCACAACCTGACATACATTTCTTAAATAGCAAAACTCTTTATGTCTCCCTCAGGAAAAGCACTGAGAGTCCAAACAAGGAGGAACTGGAACCAACTATTTAAAAATAGAAGTCCTGAAAAACCTAGCATCACTCATCAATGACATTTTTTAAACCAAAATTAAAAATCCTATGCAGAATACATTCATTCCACCAAAAGACAACTGACTTATGAAGAGAGACATGTTGAACATTATACATGTCTAAAAAGTTAAATCCCAATCCCCCAACAAATCAACCATCAACAGGTTCTCTTTTCTATTATCACTAGATAAACTGGAGCCCCATCTTTCTGTTCTAAGTCTGGTTAATAAAGCAATTTAAAGACAGACTTGTGAAGCTCAAGGACAATTTAATAGAACGTACGAAGAAAACCTCAGGGTAGGCAAGTTGTAAGGATAGTTAACTGCCAAAAGGATAGAGAGAGAGAAGAAGAGAATGCCTTGACTCTTGAATTTGGTGTTATGTTAGCAATAAAAGTCAGACAAGCAGCCACGGATGCAGAGGATGAGTGAAAAAGCCAGATCATGAAGGAAATGAAATACATAATTGGGAAGCATCCAGAGATGCTTTTCTGGGGTGAGGCTAAGAAAAGATTGCAGAACACAGAGGGTCCACAGGTGATTCACATAAAAGGCAATAGGTCCAAAGGAAAAAATTCCATTATAACATTTAAGGCATATTTAGTCCTCACTTCTCTTTAGCTTGACTTTTAATGAATCAGTCTTCATGGGGTGTGATCTCTTGGCCTGGTTATTGACAAGCCTAACTATATCAATTTGTGTTTTGCATAACTTGGAACATTAGTTATTCACCCAGAGCTGGAGAGAGAATTTACCTTGAAGGAATTCAACACAGTCCAAATAAGCTATAATTATTCATACTATAATGTAAAGCCCAAGGAGTGGCTAATTTTTAAATTTCAAATGTTGCTTGAGAAACAAGTGTGATGGGCCAAAGTGGAAATAACCTTAGACTACAACAACATTGCCCTATAAATTCCACCAATAGTGTCAATCAGTGGGGTGGGAAGATCTGAGTTCCATTTTATCCCTGGGTTTCCTTGCTGATGGAACACAATAAAACGTACACCTTTTGCACAAAATTAGGCTATAATTTTTGGCTCCTAGAATGATTGCAGTGTAGTAAGAATTTTCTCACTGTGGCACTTTAAAAGTTAATTTTCTTGTTCTTGTTACACTTTCATAATATTCTTTAGGAAGAACAACCTAAGGGAATAAGAAATTATTCTCGCTCAGTATTTATGGAATGAAGTGTATCATAATAAGAAGGAATAGTATTGGGGAACACAAGACAGATGGTCACATTATGGTCATGGCCTGAGAGCAAGGGGGGCTCTCTCCTTTCTATATTAGGTCTTGACTTCATCACATGGGAATATTCCATCAACAATCAAGTTCTATCTTTCTACTCAACTGAGCATTTCCAGAAATGACCTCTAACAGAAACACCTGTGTCTCAAATATGGTTTCAATACATTCATATGAAAAAACAAAGTTTAAATGATACATATGACTCTTTGAATACCTATTTTGGAGCCTCTGATGTACTTGGATAGTTACCAGTTAAATAGTTACTAGTTAATAATTATACCCATTTTTAATTTAGACTTTAGTTTATTTGTAGCAGCCAAATACATGAGAACATTCTCAACTCCTGGATATTCAATCATCAGATATATATCTGAACATGAAGCTAAATATGACATCAGATTCACCTCTATATGCTTTTAATATGTTTTATTACCATTGTAACCAATTAACTAATTGGTTCCTTATTAACTAAGGAAGCTCCTTTGGCTTATGGTAGAAGAGAATAGAGCTAGGTGGAAAAATAAAAATGAATGCATGGAGAAAGAAGGCAGAGTCGGGCAGATGCCATGAAGCTTCCAAAGGAGAAAGATGCCAGAAACTTACTGGTAGGCAATAGCCTCATGATCATAATGATCATACATGGATTAATAAAAATGGGTTAATTTAAGTTATAACAGCTACCTAGAATTATTCTTGAGCCATTGGCCAAAAAGTGTTATAATTAATATAGTTTTGTGTGATTATTCAGGTCAGGCTGGCCAGTCTCCATTTATAAGTGATGCCAACAGTCTGGTGTATGGATTCACATAAGATCTAAAAGAACTTATGAGAATAAAAAGGCTTCTAGACCCACAAAAATGGGAGTCAATTGGAACTTCTTGGTAGCTGAATTTTTGCAGAAAGGCTTTGTTTGCTGGTCATAAAGAGAGGTGTGACTTCTTTAAGAGAAGGCTTCCTGGTTCGTGCAGACAACACCAATAACTCTGACTCTTTTGGGACGTACTGCTATGGAGCTTACATGGGGTCTATGAGCAGTATGTTACAAATTGTTCAGTGGCAACATAGATCCACTTCATCCCTGGAGCTGGGGTGGTGACCATGGCTTGCAGAGGTAGTGAACATACCTCTGCCAAGTTGGATTATGTAGAGTCAACAGGTAAAGCCTCAGCATTCATATTAACCACACCTGCTTAGTACTTCAAAAGAAAAAAAAACTCTCCTGTTCACAAAATGATTACAGATATACAATAAGACAGATTCAGATGAAAAAGATCTCTGAAAGTCTTACAGTGTTGGATAAATGTACATGGGTTTAAGAGAGAAAAAACAAGAATACAGACAATCATAGATTAAAGTAGTAAATAAAATAAATAATAAAAATAATAGACTAAAAAAGCCATGTAAAGATGGAAAATACAGAAAGAGTGTGGATTATGTATATTATGTTTTTTTTTTTTTTTTGAAGAACTTTAGGTGAATCTCCAGACAGCAAAAGTCTCTGTCAATTCTAAAGTTTTGGAAGTTGCTTTCAATGCACTTCCTGTTTACTTAGGTACTATTATATCCTTCTAGTGCCTTTGATGAAGTTGAAGACAGATACTTATAACTATAATTTTTCTTAGTTATGATGAAAGATAAATTAGATATGAAGCATTAGACTCATAAATATATTATAATTTTAATTCTTGTTTGATACAATTTTGTTGCATGTAATTTTGCTATGTTAAGGAGAAAATCTCCTTTTTATTTAGACAGAAATGGAGGAATGATATGGCATTTCCCTTTGTATGCTGTAAATATGTTTTATTACCATTGGTTAATAACAAAGTTGTTTTGGCATATGGCAGGGCAGAATAGAGCTAGGCAGGAAACTAAACTAAATTCAGGGAGCAAGAAGACAAAGTCAGGCAGATACCATGTAGCAGCCAAAGGAGAAAGACACTGGAACTTTACCAGTAGTCCATAGGCTCACGGTGATGCCCAGATTAATAGAAATGGGTTAATTGAAGATATAAGTGTTATCTAGGAATATGCCTGAGACATTTGCCAGTGTTGTAATAATATAGTTTTTTTGTGTGATTATTTGGGGATGGGTGGCCAAGAAATAAATGTGTTGTCTCCAACTAAATATATACACATAGATGAATGTTTAATGATATATCACTACATTTAAGACCTTATCTTAGAGTTTACTAAATATAACATCTACATAAATAAACAAAACATAGTTTTAAAGAAATTACAACAAGTTGAAGGAAAATTAGGGGGCTTCAGAATGAAAATTCATAATCATCAATATTGCAAAATTCTGTCTTGGTACAATATAGGTATTTCCTATAGGCATGACATCATCAACGTCATTATAAAACAGAACAATTTAGATTACTCACTTTTAAGACTCATAAATTCAAGCTAATTAACATCCCCTATGGAAGGTAAGCAGACTCACCAGGTTAATATAATATTATCATTGGACCTTTTATATCCCTAATATTCTGGTTCCCCCTATAGATGAGGTAAAGAAAAAAATGAATAGAGTGGGAATTATTCTAAGTTTAGTTGCTTATGTGACCCAGCACCTATCTCCTCAGCAAAGTAGAGATCTAATTACTCATGCTTTTGTAATTAGCAATAGGAACCTTATCGATTCATAAAACTGGATATGAATGGAATCATTTCCTTGGTTTCTTGCTGTTCTCTTTATCTGTTCTCAGAGAAAATGATTTTACCTCTCCCACCAGGTATCAAGTGCAGAAACCTCCTTGGTAAGATATGCAACTTTGGGCCCACTTTTGGTTCTCCATGATGGGATTTTGTCTGGCTTGAACTTTGCAAGTCTTCAGCATGATGCCCCAATCTCTGTGAGTTCTTATGAGTATCAGTCATATTGCTCTGGAAAAACACTGTTTCTTTGACGTTGTGCACGGAATTTGTCTCTTGCAATCTCTATCATCTCTTCAACATATATCCTTGAGCCTTGATGGAAGGGGTTTGATAAAGACATTCCACTTAAGATTGAGTGTTTCAAAATCTCTGACATTCTGCCCATTACCCAATTGTTCATCTTGGAGTTATCTATTATCTATGGCAAGAAGAAGTTTCTTTGGCAAGGACTGAGCTAAACACTGACCTAAGGTTATAGCAATATGTTATTAGGAATAGAAAAACAGAAAAGATGTAGTATGTTTTCCCCTAGGTTCCATGACTTCTCTAATCTCAGATTCATGATCATGTTAAAAGTCTTAGGTATTGGCTCCAGTGAACAAGTTTTAGCAATGAACAAATTTCTTCTTTTCTTATCTTCATTTCGCCATTTGTCATCATTTGCTTTTTGGATCATAGCCATTTTGACTAGGGTAAGCTAAAATCACAAAGTAATTTACTTTCCATTTCCCTGATATCTAAGGATGTTAAACAGCTCTCACAAATGAAAGTATAATAAACTTCACTTTAAAACTCATGCTCTGTGATCTGTGAATTGTATTCTTCAAATTCTCTGGGAGAACCATAAACCCAGGCTCAGGGCAGCTTGGGTTTCTGCATAAATTTTCAAACCAATCTCATTAAAAGCTAAGAAAGTTTCTGTCATTTCCAGAGACACTCCAATATTCTCATATCATTTCAATAAGTAGGGACAAAGATGAATTTTTAATTTTCTCTTTTCATTTTTTAATTTAAATATTTTAAATTTTTGTATCATGTTGTGAATTATATTTTTATAAAGAAGAGAATAAATAACACCTATTTCCCACAACAAAATAATTACCTTAGAAAGAAAATTTTTGAATGTTATCTTTGCTCTTAAGATCTAGTGAAATAAATATCTCAAACAATGTATCATTTAATGATAATAAAACCAGGTCAGAAACTACACTAATGTTTATCATTCATATATAGCCCAAATAGACTTTGAACTCTTCAGCCTCTCTGATTGCTCAAGATAAAGA
Source organism: Alexandromys fortis (assembly GCF_014885135.2). Lineage (NCBI taxonomy): Eukaryota > Metazoa > Chordata > Mammalia > Rodentia > Cricetidae > Alexandromys > Alexandromys fortis. The sequence continues at coordinate 12,374,644 of NW_026067917.1, forward strand.
TATATAATTTTGCATGTTTGAGTCCCATTACAACAATTAAATAACAAATATTAAAAGGTAGAGAATAATTATTTATATTGTCTAAAAAAATTATTTTATTTAAATAGTTCACTGTTATCTTACATTGCTCAATGACGACATCAATGCTTATGTTAATATTGTTGTTTTCTTGGTTTTGTTTTGATGGCCTGAACTTTCAGACTTCTTTGGATACTTGGAGTTGTATACTGAAGTTTGAATAAGAAATACCTGCTGAGCGATGGTGGCGCATGCCTTTAATCCCAGCACTCGGAAGGCAAAGGCAGGCGGATCTCTGTGAGTTCGATACCAGCCTGGTCTACAGAGCTAGTGCCAGGACAGGCTCCAAAGCCACAGAGAAACCCTATCTCAAAAAAAAAAAAAAAAAAAAAAGAAAGAAAGAAATACCTCACTCAGTTCATGTATACATGGTCCTATTTGGTGGCACTGATTGGTGCAATTTTGGTGGTTAGAGTCTTGTTGAATGAATTCTGTAAATGGGAGCAGGACTTGAGATATCAAGGCTTCACTCTCCTTGGACTTTGTAATCTCTGGTTTCTGCTAGCTTTTGAAATGTGAGTTCTCAGCTCTGAGATACCTGGTCTTATTGTCAAGGTTTCCATTGAAAAGTTGAGTGTATTTCTGATAGATCTGCCTTTATATATTCCTTGATCTTTTTCCTTTGCAGCTCTTAGTATTCTTTCTTTATTCTTTATGTTTTCTGTTTTGATTAGGCAAGGGGACTTTTTTTTGTTCTAGTTTATTTAATGTTCAGTAACCTTCCTGTACCTTGATATAGGTGTCCTTCTTTTTTTTTTTTAAAGATTTATTTATTTATTATGCATACAGCCTTCTGTCTGCATGGATGTCTGCAGGACAGATGAGGGCACCAGATCTCATTACAGACGGTTGTGAGGCACCATGTTGTTGCTAGCAATTGAGGTGTCCTTTTTTAGGTTGAAAAAGTTTTCTATGATTTTGTTGGCTAAATTTTCTGTGCCTCTGAGCTGGAGTTCTTCTTCTATTCCTATTATTCCAAGGTTTGGACTTTTTATGGTATCCCAAATTTTCTGGATGTTTTATGTTAAGAATTTGTTGAATTTAGTATTTTCTTTGACCCATGAATCTATTTACTCTGTAGGATCTTCAATAGCTAATATTCTCGCCTCTTCCTCCATCTCTTATATTCTGTTGGTTATGCTTCCCTCTGTAGTTCCCATTGTTTATCCAGATTTTCCATTTCCAGAATTCCCTTGGTTTGTGTTTTCTTCATTGCCTCTATTTCTGTCTTCAAGATTTCACCTGTTTGATTGTTTTTTTTTTCTTGGTTTCCTTGAATTTTTTAAATACGTTTATTGTTTTTTTAATTTTTTGTCTTTTTCTCCATTTCTTTAAGGGAATTTTTCTTTTTCTCTTTAAAGGTTTCCATCATCCTCATATAGTTACTTTTAAAATTGTTTTATTCTGCTTCTGGGTTAGGTTGATCAAGTTTTCCTGTTGTATGACTACTAGGTTCTGATGTTAACCATGTTCTTTTTTACATTGTTAAATAAATTCTTGCACTGGCAACTAACCAATTCTTCCTTCAATTGGTGCTGGCAGTATCTTTGTCTCTTGGTCCAATATTTGCAGTTGCTGTGACTTTGGGAATTTGGAATTGTTCTTGGTCTGCTTTGTACTGTTGGTTCTGTGTCTCAGGGAGCCTCTGAGGTCTCTCTTGACCCACTCTCTTGGTTCGCTCTCTTCCGCCATTCTTTTTACTCACAGCCTGTGCTTCAAAGTTCTTCTCTTGGTCCTCTCTGTGTAATCACAGTCTATGCCTCAGAGTTATCTGAGGTTGCAGGGAATAGGAAGGTTTGGTTTCAGAGTATGACTTTTAGTTTCAACAGTCTGATCCATGGGGTTATTGGAGCAACCCACCTTTTAGACCTATCTTTGTAGTTGTAGCCTGTGTTTCAGAGTTCCTCTGAACTTGAGTGAGTAATAAGAGGGTTTGGGTACAGAGTGGGGCTTGTACCTTATAGGTGCGTATCAATGGTGTGGGGGGCATTGGAGTAGCCTACCTGCAGGAGGCTTTCCTGCTGGCAGGCTAGAGCAGCTGAGGCAGGTTGGGAGGACCCGGGATTTTGCCCCTGTAATGGGGGGTTTAGAGAGTGTGGTGCCCTGTTGGGTGGGTGTGAAAGACCCCTGAAGAGGACTTCCCTCGAGAGGAGACTCCCCCTGAAGCCAAGGAACAGGCCGAGACCACTCGGATGCAAATAGCAAGAGGTTTATTAGGTGAACACAGGTATCTCCGTATAGCTGCAACCTGTGTTTAAGTGTTCCTCTGAGGTTGCGGGGGCAGGGGTTTAGGAGGGTTTGGGTGCAAAGTGGGACTTTTAGCTTGCAGGGCCCAATAGATGGGATGGGGGTGTTGGAGCAGCCTACCTGCTAGAAGCTTGCCTACTGGCTAGCTAGAGAATCTAAATCAGGTGGCAGGGCTGGTTTCCCCCCACTCTCCAGTATGGAGGTGCCTAGACAGTTGGGTGCCCTCCTGGGGAGATGGTCTTTCACTCATTGTCCTCTCTGTGTAGCTGCAATTTGTGTTTCAGAGTTCCTCTGAGACTGTGGGTGACAGCAAGGTTTGGGAGCAGAGTGGGACTTGTAGCTTACAAGGTCCAGTCAATGGAATGGGCTTCTCAATTCATTTGCCTGCAAATTTCGTGATGTCATTTTTAAAAATAGTTTCGTAACACTCCATTGTGTAAAGTACCAAATTTTCTGTATTCATTATTCTGTTGAGGGACATATACTTTGTTTCCAGTTTATGGTTGTCAGGAATAGAGCCACAGTAAATATGATTGAAAAGGAGTTCCCGTGGTAGGATGAAATGTCCCTTGGTTACAGGCCTAAGATTAGTGTATCTCGATATTTAATCAGATCAATTCCTTATTTTCTGAGGAACTATCCTATTGATGGCCATACTGGGTGCCTAAATTTGCACGGCAGCAGTAATGGATGAATGTTCCCCTTCTTCTACATCCTAATCAGCATGAGTTAAAGCTTGTGTTATTGATCTTAGCCATTCTGACAGGTTTAAAATGGAATAGCAAAGTAGTTTTGGTTTACATTTCAATGATGGCTAAGAAAGTTGAGTTTTTTTTTTTTTTTCAAAGAAAATATTAGTTCCTGGAAGGCAACGATCTTGGAAGCCTGTATGGTCAGTTCTTCATTACTCTTCCATCTGTAGAGGATTATGAAGTTCAAGTTTTGCCAGCTTTACCAAATCACTTAAATATTTTTACTTTTCCAATAGCTCTTGATAAAAACAGCAAACTGCCACAACACCTCACCTTCAAGCATCTGCTAATCTGCTTTTCTGGCTGACAATAATTTATAGAGATTGTTATTCTCCCATTATAAATAAAAGAACCAAATTGATTTAAAGAAAAAAATAAAAAAAAACACAGACAAACTAAATAAAAAGTGAGCTTTCCAAAAATGATAAATAATGACTGAGAAATATTTTTAACATGTTCAACATGTTATCAGAGAAATGAAAATAAAATATACTTTCATACTTTGTCTTAAGCCAAGCACATTTGGTGAGAAAAAAAGATGCTGACATGGATATGGGGAAATAGGAATACTTATACATGGGTGGGAGTTCGAACTGATATAGCCCCTATCAGTATGGAGGTTCTTGAAATGAATCTAGCATGTAAGCAAGCTAAATTCCTCTGAACATATGCCCAAATGACTATATACTACTGTAGAGATACCTATATTTATCCATGTTCATTGTTGCTGTATTCATAATAGTTAGATATAACCTGAATAGATAAGAAAAAATTTGTATATTTCCAAATGGAATTTTAGTAAACTAGTGAGAATTATTTTTATTCAATAGCCAGATAAATGGGCAGAGGTAAAACGGACGCCTGGAAGGTGTGATTCTGAGAGAGGTAAACAAATCTAGAGAAGCAAAAGTTGCATATTTTCTCTCATCTGTGTTTGTTACCTTTGAATTTTCCTACATGTGTGTTCTTTGTGGAATACCAGTAGATGTCAGAAAATTAGTAAGAGGACATGGCTATCTTTCATATTGTTATAGGATGCTTTGCATGTTAGTTAGAAGAAATGTGATTATCTTACCTAAATGTGACCTCTGTGAGCTACAAAAATGATTGCCTTGAAAATGCATGCCTACTGTGCAATAGTGGCAGAAATTCAATGGGAGTAAGTAGTCACTTTCTGATAGTATCTAAGGACTTATACCAGACACAATGCTAGAGCCAAGAATGAATGTATAGATAGGTCCTAGACCCTAGGAGAGATCTACTATTTTTATTCTGATAATTGTACATGGTGTTAAAACTTACTCTTAATGACTCCTTATCCTCATAGATCACTAGATTTCAGTCTTCATCAGAGAAGCCTCTTTATTCAATAGGGAGTGATTAACAGAGCGATCCACAATTGCTCAAAGTCCGCAAAATAAGACAAATGAAAATGTTCAGCCATTACTGAGATATCTGTCTCATATTCCCTTCTTTCAAGGCTCGGGGATCATTATGGGATGGGGGCAGAAATACTAAAGGAACAATAAGTGATATACAAGTAAAAACAAATTGTTTTCTGAACACAGCAGGAGAGTTTCACATACAAACTTGCAGTGCTTGTGACAGCATGCATAATATCTTAGGTAGCTCTCCCTAGACAGAATACTAGCTAGCATTGTGAGGGGAGATAGATATAGAGTCCCACCTATGACTTAGAAGCCACTGACAGATACTAGAATAGGGGTCACAGTTTAGAATATGGCTCCTGGTAGATCAACCACAGTCTGCTGAAAAACCACACATCACAGAAGATATGCCCAGCACAGATTTGAATTGTTATTCTTTTGTTGTTGCTTTTTGTTTTTTTTTTTGTTTTGTTTTTTGTTTTTTTTTTTTTGGTTTTCCTGGAACTAGGCCAGGCTGGCCTCAAACTCACAGCGATCTACCTGCTTCTGCCTTCTGAGTGCTGGGATTAAAGGCGTGGATCACCAACAAATGGTTGAAATTGTGATTCTTTAAAAATAAATAAGTAGATGATAAATGAATAAAAAAAGAAACAAAGATGAGTTTGTAAAGAACTTGAGTGAAGCTGGAAAGCTTTGTGGCGGGGTAGTGAATATAATCAAATTACAGTAAATTCTCAAGGTGCTAATTTTGAAAATGAAAAAATGCCATTTCAAGTATCTGACGATCTATGAAGGGGTTTGAAACATCCACCTGAGGCTTTCAGACATTGCTTGGTAAGAAGCATAAAATCTGTTTTCCTAATACAAAGTGAAGATCACTGAAAAGAGAAAATATCAAAAGTTCCCTGGGAATACAATTCTGCTGTGTGTTCTATTGTGTGCTTACCGGGTTTTCCACCCATCAATATTCCTGAAACACACAGACCTGGCAAAGTTTTCAGCTTGTCAAATGATACCAGTCTCTCGTAGAGGATTGCAAATTAAACAAAAGATCTGCTTAACGGATTCTCTGGCTTAGTTCCAGAATGTGCAGTGATGCAGTTCTAAAGTGTAAAGTACTTCATCATTAGACTTGCTCTAGAGAGAAACATTTCACAGGTTTCACTGTATCAGCATGACATCTAATTAACCCTTGGAAGGCAGGTTTCTCAGGCTCGATGCAAGCTTTCACTATATTCTCCTTACTAGAAATCATCAGGCAGAGTGTACAAAGAAAAGAAGAACCAAGAAATTTTAACAAGGAAATTATAACATTCCGTGGTCATAACCATTCTTTCACAGAGACTAAAAAAAGAATAAGTAAGAAGTAATAGGTAGAATATGTTTCTTTGCCAAAACCTGACTGAGGAAAAATCAGGCAAGTAGTGCATAATACTGACAGGAGTCTGGACCAGTTATTTCTAGATTCTTGGCTGCTTACTGAAGAATGAAATATAAGTCCTCATAAATTGCAAAGTAAAGAGGCAATTTTGTTTAAAGCAAAGCAATAGAAAAGATCAGAAAAAGGCAGAAGTGATGGTGCACGCCTTTAATCCCAGCACTCAAAAGACAGAGGCAATTGGATTTCTGTGAGTGTGAAGCCAGCCAGGGCTGTTACACAGAAAAATCCTTTCTTATAAAACAAGGTAAAACAAAGCAAAAAAGAAAAAGAAAGAAGAAATTATTTGATTAATCTATTATTAATACATGAAAGCTATTATATTTATATTTTCAAATTCTATCATACACATATTTTTTACAATTTTTTTCTTTATTCTTATCTTTTAAAGTTGTTTATCCATAAAGATATTTTATTATTTGTGATTTTTTTAAATGTGATTTTAAAGTTTTTTGTACAGTTTATTTTTATCTATTTTTTTCTCCTCCAACTCCTCTAAAATCCTATAGTCATATTCATT
>NW_026067917.1:12381675-12384040 GCF_014885135.2 Alexandromys fortis
CAAACTGGCTAGGCTCCCACCAAGCCGGAACATGAAGTAGGATCAAAACCCCTTGCCATTGACCTTGGCTTCTCATCAGTCCTCATTGTTCGCCATGATCAGAGAGTCCGGTTTTATCCCATGCTTTATCAGTCACAGTCCAGCTGGCCTTGGTGAGCTCCCAATAGATCAGCCCCCACTGTCTCAGTGGGTGGGTGCACCCCCCGTGGTCCTGACATCCTTGCTCGTGTTCTCCCTCCATCTGCTCCTCATTGGGACCTTGGGAGCTCAATCTTCTGGCCACTAGCAAGTCTTCGGGTCCAGTAAGGTGTCATTGCTGGGGTTTTTTGTCTTCTAAGACCTCGGGGGATTTGGGCGCCTATGTTGCTTCTGTGGTTCTGAGTATTCCATGTGCCCTCTGGAGTTCAGTGTAGCTCTGGGATTTCTAGTTCAGTGTTGCCTGCAGTACAACAAAAGATTTATGCTGTGGTTGTAAGCAGATACGGGACTCAAAGGAAGAGATGCTGTTGTAAAGTGCTGGGCAAGCTTTAAGGTGTGTTACCTAGCTGTGGACAATGTCTGATCTTGGATTTCTCAATCTGTCCTGGCCTCATGTAAAGCAGAAATCATCTGCCTAAAATTTGGGCAAGAATATGGAGCCCAGCAGATAGGGTACAGTCTGGGGTGGTTGGGGGGACTTTTAGGAGTGTTTATTGGTGGTTGGCAATGTCTTACTTAGGGTTCCTAGGACCAGCCTGGCCTCTGTTAAAGCAGCCACAGTTGTGGGCTTGGATATGGATTCCCTCTCTCTTTTTCAATCTCTCAAACAAAATAACACAAAAATCCAAAGTCAAAACAAACACAACAAGCCTATTAAAGCCAATATTAAAACACACTAACCCTAAAATCAACAAAAAGTTGGCATGCACACAAACACACACACACACACACACACAAACACACAAGGAAAAACTAAAAAGCAGAAAATAAAAGCCACTTCATTGGAGTAAATTAATTTTCCTTTTCCCAGGAAGTATAATTGTAAAACGTTTCTTAGTTAGGTACAGGAATTTATATAGACTTCCTCTTCTAAGTGATATGATTTTTATTTTTTTCTGGTGACTTATGAGGTCTTGTTCATGCTGTCCCAGTCTCAGTAAAATCAAATGGAACATTGGTCACATTATTTCTGAAAAACACAATTTTCTTATAATTATTGACATCCACTGGCCCTTTCAATTTGCTGTCTGTTATTTCATATAGATCCCTGAACCTTGAATTGGGGAGGGCTGTGATAAACACATTGCATTTAGGTCTGAGTGCTTCAAAGTGTCTTACTCTCTGCACATTGCCCAATTGTGAGTCTCTTTGTTAATTATTATTACTTAATGAAGAAACTTTTTGAGAATCCTTGTATAATGATGCAAAAATGTGTTACATTTGTTTAACTTTGTAAGGATTTGTGATGGTTTTGGGATATCTATTTAACTATGTAAAGATGTGTTGAATTTGTTTGGTTATTAAAAGATATGTTGTTCTTTTACCTTGCCTGCCTAAGACTCCCGATTTCTCTAATGAAAAGCTGAACAGCCAATAGTGAAAGTGGAGATATAGACAGAAATTCCAGGCAGAGAATAAGTAGGATGAGGAGTCTAGGTTTGGGAAAATAAAGAAACAACGGAGAGATGCCAGGGTCAGACAGACAGACACAGGGGAAGCAGTAAGTAATATGTACATAATGATGTACATAATGAAGGAGAGGTAAAAAGCTTCAATGCAAAATGAATGCAGATGAATAGAAACACCTTAAATTAAGTTCAAGGAGCTGGTAGGACAAGCCTAAGCTAAGATCAAACATTCACAATTAAAAATAACCTCATCTTGTTATTTAAGGGACAGTTGGTGGCCCAAAGAAAATTCCAACTACAAAGATTTTCTGATGTAGGTTGAGGAAGTCACTGATCTTTGGTATAACTGTATATCATTAGATATCCTTTTATAGCTATGTTCCTTTAGCAGAATAATAGCAGTAGACCTATCTACTCTCAGGTTCTTGTAATTTTAGAAGAGTCAGGTATAGGTTCCATTTCATGGAGTGGGCCTTAAAGTCATGCTTTCTATTGTTGTAATCGTTTTGCTTTTTCTTTGTTTCTGCAAAATATCCATAATTTAAATAATTCGCAATCAGGAATCAAGATCAACTCCAAAAAATCAGTCGCCCTCTTATACACAAAGGATATGGAAGCAGAGAGGGAAATCAGAGAAGCTTCACCTTTCACAATAGCCACAAACAGCATAAAATATCTCGGGGTAACTCTAACCAAGGAAGTGAAAGATCTATTTGACAAGAACTTTAAAGCATTGAAGAAAGAAATTGATGAGGATA
>NW_026067917.1:12386386-12390452 GCF_014885135.2 Alexandromys fortis
GGAGAAGAGTGGGGGGAGGGGAGGGAAATGGGAGGCTGGGAGGAGGCGGAAACTTTTTTTTCTTATTCTCAATAAAAAATATAAAAAAAAGAATTTAAAAAAAAGAACTTTTGTTCTAGAAGTTTGGAGGTATGCTATTGTTTGTGATGTCTCCATTTTCTTATGTAGGGTCAGCTGTTTCTCGGATGGACCATTATTTATGTGTGAAACCGCATTTCTCTCTGGGTGCTTTTAATAATCTTTCTTTTTGTCATGCACATTTGAGATCTTTACTAATGCTGTAGGATAACACTTTCTTTTGTATTGCCTATATGTTGTTCTCTATGCCTCTTATAGACATCTATTTCCTTACATTTAAAAATGTTTTCTATGATTGTGTTTGAAAATAATTTCCATAACTTTTATCTAGTTTTTTTTTCTTCTCTATGTTTTGTGAGTTTGGTATTTTTTTGTTTTTTTTTGGAGTTCCTGAATATTTTTTTTTGACAGGGTTTTTCTTTCAGTTGATCATTTTAGTCATTGTTCTCAAACCATAAAGTCCTTTTCTTCTCGATCCATTCTTTTATTTTAGTGATACTTTCCACAAATCTGTATATTTGACTCCCTTGATTTTTCATATCAAGTTTTAGTTTAGCTTTGGTTTCAGAAATTCTCTATGAAGTTCTCTTTTTATCTCTTGAATTGTTTTTCATAATTTCCTCAATTGTACAGGTGCATTTTCTAGTCTTTGTTGCAGTGTGCATTATATCATTCTTCAGTGTTTTGGATGTATTTAATTTCTGCTTTGAATTATTTCTTTTGAATATGCCATCTAAGTTGCTTTCTTTGGGGATCATTACTATAGGATGATTAGAATTTAATGAGGTATATTGCCATGGTATTTTATGTTTGTATTTTGGAAATGTTTCTATATATCCAGACAGTTTGTTGGTAATGTATTTTCAGACAGACATCTGTCACAGATTTGTTGACTTAGTATTTGGATTTTTATTTTCTGTTGTTCCAGTCTGTTAGAGTTTGAATCAGCTGAGGGATGCTAAGATTTCGTCTTGGGACCACTCAGTTTTGAGGCATGAATAGAATATCATCTGTTGTCATAGCTAGTTAAATTAGATGCAGCTTCTGAGTACCGGAATGAAAAACGTCCGCAGAACTAACTGTTTATCATTGCACATCCTTCAAAGCTGTATAAACCTTACACATTTATGTGTGAACATAGGATTGTGCAGTGCTTCCACTGGGAAAAATACACAACTCTATTTCATGAGGTTCTCAGGACAGGACACATGGGTTACAGGGTGGTTATAAATTAGTTATAAGTCTTAATGTGTGTCTTTATTCTAGAAATCTGTCACTTCTCAAATCTGTTAAAAGCAAACTGTTAAAGAATGTTATCTTCAAAATACATGATAATAATTGTCCTCAGGCAACCATAATAAAGAGAAAGAGCAATTATTTTGAAACATAGATGGTCTTACAACATTTGACTCTAAATGTCTAATTTAATTGATCTGAGCCATTGAGTTATTTTATTAAATTTTTGACATAGAAATATAATTGCTATTAGTGTCTGATTTGTTTTGTAAATAACTTGCAAAATAATACTTTTCACATAATTTATCTAGGAATGGAAATTCTCCATGAAGGTTTTTAATTTGTTTATATTTGAAAATAAGCTCTTACAATATAATATGATTTATAAAATCTAATGATAACTTTTAACAAAGAAGAAAGGATTAGCTTGATCTCTGATTAAATACGTATACTGAAAATAACTTTGCTGGAAATTATATTAAGTATCAATTTTATTTTGGCAGATAATATATTAAGAAAAAATTAAATAACAAAATAGTTTTTTTTAGAAGCTTCTTTCTGATTTTTCTTCTATCCCATCTTTAGTCCCGTGTGAGTATATGATCACCTGCAGAACAGCTTTCTACCAGGGACCCCACAACCCAAGAGTTGACTAGAACTGAGCAGCAATGTAATAGGGACCTTATGGCCTCCACATTTGGATAAGACAGTAGCATTTATCAAAGGGTCACCCTACCAACAATTTACACAATGAAACACCCCTAACATCAAAACTCCAAACACATACATCTTGGTCCAAAAACACAAGAAAGAATAACTGAGACAATGTTCCTCCTCCAGAAGCCAGCAACCTTATAAATTTAGGTTCTGAGAACAGACACACTAAGCACAAGATAAAACTTCAAAATAGCAATCATGAATACGTTCAAAGACCATGAAGAGTGTATATAGAGGCCACAATAAAGGCCATGAGAACACAAAGAGTTGAAAGAATTAATAAAACCAACTAAGGACCTGAAGTAAGAGTTTAACAAAGAAATAGAATTATTAATGCAAATGCAAACTGGAAACAATGTTGGAAAGGAAAAACTAAGATTGCCAAACAAAATATTCAAAGCAAACCTCATCAACAGATTAAATAACATGTAAGAAAGCATTCCATATACGAAGACAAGGTTTAAAAAAAATGGATACCTCTGTCCAATAAAATGTTAACTATAAAACAAATTTTAGGAACAAAACGATCAGGATATCTGTAACAATATGAAAAGAACAAACTAATTAATAATAGCTATAGAGGAAGTATCAAACCTAGACTTATATTTTCTGAACAAATTTTAAAATATTTTTGTTAGTTAAAAAGTTTTATATTTAACTATATTTCGATCATAAAAATTTCACCAATCTAAATAAAGAGTAACATCTATATTTTAGGAATCAGCTCTTTGTAAGATGTGAGGTTGGTGAAGTTCTTTTTCCAGTCTGCAGTCATTTGTCCTATTATCAGATTCCTTTGCCTTACAGAAGTTTTTGGTTTCATGAGGTCCCTTTTATTAATTGTCTTTCTTACTATCTACATTTTTGGTGTTCTATTCAGAAATTTGTCTCCTATGTAAATTCATTCAAGGCTCTTTACCACTTTCTCTTCTATCATGCTTAGATGACGTCTTTAATCCACTTAGGCTTAAGTTTTGTAAAGGCTGAAAGATTTGGAAAAATTTGCATTCTTCTACATGCAGGCATACACTTATATCAGCACCAAGCATGGAAGATTCATTCTTTTTTTTCGATTATATAATTATGGATTATTTGTTGAAAAATATGGTGTACATATATGTGTGAATTTCTGGGTCCTTACTTCAAGTCTGTTGATCCACCTGTATGTTTTTATGCCAATATCATAATGATTTTGTTTGTTTGTTTGTTTGTTTGTTTTGTCTGGTTTTTCGAGACAGGATTTCTCTGCAGTTTTGGAGCCTGCCCTGTAACTAGTTCTTATAGACCAGGCTAGCCTCAAATAAAACTCATAACTGGATTATGGTTGTGGCATACTACCCTTTCTGTTACTGATTGTACTATTTACTGTGTTGTTAGGCATCTGGACTTGGAATGATTATAGATCTAGGTGTTGATTTCTAGGTGAAGAGATCCAGAGGACAGAATCCAATGTTGGGTCTTTTCATTGGGAGGTTGATTCCATTGATTCTGAGATATCAATGACCAATTATTGATAATTTGTTTTTTGCATTGGTTGTTGTTTTTGGTATTGTATGTGTGAGTGTGTGTGTATGTGTGTGTGCACATGGGCATGCACACGTGCTTTCATTCTTTTGATTTTGCTGGTGTGAAATTATCTATTTCCTGTGTTTTCATATGTGTAGTTAACCCCCTTGGTTAGACTTTTGTTTTAACACCTCCAGTAGGGCTAGATATGTAGATAGGTATTGTTCAATTTTGATTTATCATGGATTATCTTATTTTTATCCATTTATGATAATTGAAAATTCAGCTGAGTATCATAGGCTGCCCTGGCACTGTGACCTGGTGAAGTCTGCAAGACATATGTACATTCCCTGCTGTAGTCTTCACTGAGGTCAGGGAAAATTCTAACATGTCTGACTTTATATATTACTTGGACACTTTCCCTTGTAACTTTTAGTGTGCTTCCTTTGTTTTTTTTTTAATATTTTTTTTATTGAGAATAAGAAAAAAAAAGTTTCCGCCTCCTCCCAGCCTCCCATTTCCCTCCCCC
>NW_026067917.1:12391331-12459260 GCF_014885135.2 Alexandromys fortis
TCCTCCCCTTCTCACTTTTCTCTCCCCGTCCCCCCTTATCCCCAACCCACCCCACCCCCAAGATCCCAATTTTCTCCCCGGCAATTTTATCTACTTCCCTTAGCCAAGAGGATAACTGTATGTTTTTTCTTGGGTTCACCTTCTTATTTAGCTTCTTTAGGTTCACCAGGTATACACTCTGTGACCTTTATTAATGGCTAGAAACCAATGAGAGGCTGTGGAGGAAGGGGTACACTCATCCATTGCTGGTGGGAATACAATCTTATGCAACCACTTTGGAAATCAGTGTTTCGGTTTCTCAGGAAATTCGGGATCAACCTACCCCTGGACCCAGCAATACCACTCTTGGGAAAATACCCAAGAGATGCCCTATCATATGACAAAAGCATTTGTTCAACTATGTTCATAGCAGTTTTATTTGTAATAGCCAGAACCTGGAAACAACCTAGATGCCCTTCAATGGAAGAATGGATGAAGAAAGTGTGGAATATATACACATTAGAGTACTATGCTGCGGTAAAAAACAATGACTTCTCGAATTTTGCATGCAAATGGATGGAAATAGAAAACACTATCCTGAGCGAGGTAACCCAGACCCAAAAAGATGAACATGGGATGTACTTCCTTTGTTTTTTATGTTTTATGTTTTGATTATTATGCAGTAAGGGTACTATCTTTACTGTTACAATACACTTATTGTTCTGTAAGCTTCTTGTTTCTTTGTTGACATGTCCTTCTTTAGGTTAGGAAAATATTATTCTGGTTTCCTTGAAAATATTTTCTTATTTTTTGAGCTGGGGTTGTTCTTCTATCCCAGTGTTTCTTAGGTCTAATCTTTTCACAGTGTCCCAGATTTCCTGGTTGTCTTATTTCAGGATATTTTTATTTAAAGTTTTATTTGACCAGTGTATCTGTCTATTGTTTCTTCAATGCCTGATATTTTTTCCTCCATGTCTTGTATTCTTTTGGTTTATTTGGAGTTTTATTTGACCAGTGTATCTATCTCTTTAAGGATCTCTATCATCTACATAAATTTCATTTTAAAGTCTTCAGCTCCGTCGGAATATTCAGGGCTTACTGTAGGAGGATTGCTGGGCTTTGGTGATGATATATTGCCTTGGCTGTTCTTGACTGTGTTTTTCACACTGGCATTTAGGTATCTGAGTTTGGACTAATTATACATCCAGGTTTCAATTTCTAAGTTTGTCTTGGATGATGGGTGTTTTGTTCCATCGTTTCTCTTTCCTCTCTGGTCTTCTCTCAGGAGTTTTCAGTGGTTGTACAGAGGGACACTACCTGTGTTGGAGGCTGAAATTCTGATAGCCAGGGTGTCTTCTGGTTGAGTAGAAGATCTCTTCTTGAGTTTTGTGTTGGGACAAAGATCAGGAGGGATAAGTTATTGAGGATCAGGTGAGGGGAAACAGAGAGAGTGAGAGGGTCCCAGACATGTGGCCTACCTAAAGTTTGCTGGGAAACTTGTCCTTTGATTCAAAGGGGTGCCTCTGCCATAGTTCTGGAGCTGGAAGGCCTCTCTTCAAGCAGGGGCTTCTACCAAAGTTAAAACTGTCACAAGGAGGAACATCAGAGCAATTTGACAAAAGCTAGGTTGGCACCCAAAGAGTGAAGGTGGTCTGTGGGCATTGACTCTGTTGGAGAAGGGGCCATTCATTACTTTTTCTTAAAAGCAAAGAAGCAACAACAAATCATCTGCAGACAAATATTTACTTTCTCCCTGATTTGGCCTCTTTTCTGAACACTTTTTTGTAGAAGCTGAGAGAGAAGAGAAGTATTGCAGAAAATTAGCTTATGGTATTTATGTTACTTTTAAGCAGCCTAGGACATGTCCAGCGTCTGGTCTTTGTTTTGACATCTGCAGGTTGAAAGCTGCAAATTACTCTCATGTAGTTTTTTTCTCAAGATCTTTTGAGAATAAGCATGAAAGTAGATCTCAATAAGCAACAGGGAGTGTTTGATATTAGGTGTTTGAGGAATTGCTCTTGTATAAAAATTGATCATAAATTATTTGTTAAAATGTTCCTCTTACATCTTGTTGGGAACCGTCATCATTCCTTAAAACAACAATCTTCACAGGCATTATGTTTTGCCTCAAAGAAAGAACATATTTAATTCTTAGCCTTTTTTATACTCCAAGCTTAAGGCTCAGCACTGTATAATTGATTGAGAACTATGTGTCATACAATTTCCCCTTTTCTTACCATAGGCCAGTGGTTCTCAGTCTGTGGTTCAGGAACCATTTGAGTGTTAAATGGTTTCACAGGGATTCCCTTATCACATATCTTGCATATTAGATATTTACATTGTGAATCATAACAGTAGCAAGATTACCATTATGAAGTAGCAATGAAAACAGTTTTATGGTTGGGGGTCACCACAACATACAGAACAATTTTAGAAGGTGACAGCATTATGAAGTTTGAGAACTCAGTGTCCTAGAACATTGAAAAATGATATGTCCTTGATGAGCCTTCCTTTTTTTTTCTCACTACTGTGCTGCTGGTAGGGTTAGAAAAAAAATCATAAAGAAGATCTTGGAAACTTAGAAATGTAAGTTCTTGTGCACAATGTATAAACTCTGGAAATTACTGAATGAAAAAGATGCCTTAAAATCATATGGATTTCTTATAACCACAAGTATAATACCACACTGGTCTGTGTCCTGTGATTTGATAGTGGTGAGGCATTTTGTGATAGTTTTATCTATATAAGTATCTATATACCTATTCATCAGATCTTGAGCATTAACTATTGATTTAAAAGAAAACCTATCCAATAATGGTTAAAATTGTGAAAACAATGAGTTTATTGAGGTTACTCACAGGATTATAGGTGAGAGGTTATTTAGAGGATGATGGACAATTCAAAGAGAGTAGCATTATTGACAAGCTAACTCTAGAATGGATGACAAAGTATAAAAGCTACAACCCTGGAACTCTCTACACAATGTTCAGGCAGTTAAAAAGGTGATAATCTCTATTCTTGGAGGTTCTGCTTGTCAGATTATTCATTGAGGTTACCTGGAAGGTTAGCATACTTTCCCTAAACAGTTGTTTACTGTTTCTATAACTTTGGGGCAAAATCTAGAGAGTTTTAGGAATTTCCAGTGATTTGTGAATTGTTTGTTTCCTGAGTCTCATGAGCTTCCCTTCTTTTTCCTGGAAGGAATACTTCAATATGGTAAAAAATGATACATAGCACAAATAAGAAGATAATGATGCAGTCTGATTGTACAACTATCATACACATAGACATATTCATGTGGAAGTAAAATAATAAAGTTTGACAGTTAGATGATTGTAACCTATCAATACAAAGTTCGGAAATGCAGGGTACTACTATAAACTACCATGTTTGTAGAACATACAAATGTATCTAAATGATGGAAAAGTGAGAAGATGATGCAGTCATTCTTTTTTACTTTTACCTTTTATACTTTCTTTGTGTTTTCATTATGTTTAAGGTACTAGATTCTTCTAAAACCACAGGGATTGAGGCAGTATCACCTATAAAAAGGCACTGTGCTACAGGAGAAAAACCCAGGAATTTATTATTTTCAGAGCTGCCAGTTATTTACAAATATTTTTCATAATTGCACAATTGCAACTATTCTACCCCATGATCATCTCAATCTTCAAAAATTTCAATACTCTTATAGTTTTCTTACTGTCTTATATGATGGTCTGCTTCATCTTCTAACTTCTCCAAATCACTTTTCTATGCTGAAAACCAATTGGAAAAAGAAGAAATTGCCTAATATCAAAGTAGAAACCCTTTGTTGTGATTGTTGTATGCAAGTTTTATGTTTATTACTATCTTTTAGCTTCCCAAATCCTCATATAGCAAGGATTGCATGTGCTATTTCTGAAATTCAGTAGTTTTCATTTAAATTATGCATTAAAATTAATCTCTATCTTAAAAAACTTGACATGACAAACTATTTAATAAAGTTTCATTTCATAAAAATCATTGTTTTCTGCCAACGCTTATAGTCTTATGAAACTTTTAAGTGTGTCTTACCTTTTAAATTTCTTTGCTTGAAAAGTCACAGGAAATACTTTTATGTCAGGTATCAAATGAAAAATACCTTTAATCACATGCTTGTTCCTATATTAAAGTTTGTGTTGCTTTCTAGATTTTATTTTAAAATTTATATTTAAATATCAACTATATTTTTCAAGAACTCAATTGGAGAAAAATAACAGTGCTCATAATTAAATTCTTTAGAATTAATCAGCTTAAATCTTTCAAGTAAAGGGAAAACATTTTATATGGCAAACAATGTATTAAATATAGTAATATTAAAGGATATATTTTATTTTTAAATATGGATATATTTTATTTTCCCCAGTTTTTATCTGTACATATTTCATTACAATAGTAAATAAATACATGTAATGACATATGTTCAAATATACATTTAAGTCTATCCATATGTGAAATTTATTTATATATGCTCTATTTTTCCCTAAGGCTTTTATAACCAATTTTTTTTTTCTACCGGAGAGCATAAAGCAAGAAAAAATGATACATTCATCATTCTAAAGTCTTAAATTATGAAAGTAGTAGACTCATCAAAAGAGACTCTTTCTAAAATCTCTCTCAGAAAAGATTCTTTTTGTCTTTATTGTACGCTACGCTGTGTTGGGTTGTAGCAGTGATTGTTTTTCTCCAATTTAGAGAGGTAACATTCCTATCTTTGTATTTATGTCATCTGACATTATATTGCATCATATTTCTTCTGAACACAAGTGATCATTGAATTTTGAATTGCCCTAATCCAAGCCTCACTTTAAATTCATTATATCTTTCTAAGTAAATTCTGGATAAATTCTAGTATGAGGTTCCAGGTGCAACGATATGGATAATAACCTACTTCATAACTGTATTTGAGATTTAATTTTTATTGTCAATTTGATTTGGTTTAGAATCGTCTCAAAATTAGAGATTGTTAGGTTCATTTCTGCATGTATCTGTGAGAACATTTACAGAAGACATTAACAGTGTGTGAAAGATACACCTCAGACGTGAATGGCACTATCCTTTGAGAAGATGGGATGGAAGAAAAGGGGAAGCAGGGGAAACAAAAGAATGTTAGTAGAGCAGAAGAAATCCTTTGTCTTTGTTTCCTCTTTTATCGTGATGTGAACTGCTTTGAAGAACTATATCTTTTTCAGTGCAAAGGACTAACCTCTCCACATTTGTAGACAAAATAAAATTTATTTCCTTTTATTTGTTTCTTTGAGGTACTTTGGTAGAAATGACACAAAAATAACTATTTGAAAATAAATATGATATTCATGTATCTATCATAATTGTTGTGTAATAAAAACTGCATATTGTTAGGAATATAAATGTGTTTGCACATAAATGTATTATTATATGGAGGAGACATAACACATTATAATTGCATAATGGATAATTGAAATGATTTAAAATTCTTACTGAGAATTAATCCAAAATTCAATACCTATGTCATCTGACTATGTTGTTTAACAGTTTCTACAGATATCGAAACATTCTATTCTGCGGTGAAACGTTTTAGGAGGAAAGTAAACAAATCAAAATAGCTTCAGGAAGTATCTAAAACTGACCAGATTCACTAGGTCCCTCTCTGCTAGAGGAAACAAAAAAGATGCCAGTCCCTCTCAGACAAGGAAGGCAAAGTGGAAGAAGACTGTAAGACCAAACCAGCTTCCTTAAAGAAGAAGGAACCACCAGGCAAGGTGCCTGGAAGAGGGTTAGTCCAACTGAGGAACCTGGAAAGGATGCTCGCCAGCTTGTTGACCTGCCAGCAGGGTATTAAGTGTGGTTCAAGTTTCCCAGGTTTTTGAGCTTTCACCCATGTTTAGGTGGTTTTCATTATGAAGCACTTTGTTTCAATGCTTACGAAGAACTGTTTGTCAGACTTCATTCAAGCTGCTGAATCCCCTGTCTTGTTAGAGTAAATAATAGTTAACCTTTGCCCCATAGTGCTTTGTTTGCTATGCAGTACTTGGCATCTGTATTTGCTACTGCCTTATTTTTATTTATTTATTTATTTTTTTGTGAATCAGTAAGTTTATTGGGTTTTCTTACAAGAACATGGATGACTCAAAGATAACTGAATTACCAAAATTCACCATAGTATGAATGATTGTCTATGAAAGGTATTTCATTGGAGCTTCCTGCATAACTTACAGACAGTTTAGCTGATCAGAGATCCTCTTCTCCTAAGTCCTGTGATTCTTGTAAATTTTAGGACCTTTCAGAGACTTGTTTAGTTCTTGAGACTTTTAATTAAATGTTTATTTCCTTAACTTTAAGGGTTCTAACCCAGGATAGGATGTTTCAATTTAGAGTAAATTGGTGCATAATAATCAGTCTTTTAGGAAAATATTTCATATATAAACCATAATAAACAGTGTTTATGTAAAGTTATTTTTATCTTTGGTATTTTTTGATGTATTATCATACTGGCCAGAAACTACCGAAGGAAGAAAAGTTCATTTCGGCTAATGGTTCCCAGGAACTTTTGTTCATCATGGCAAAGAGAACAAGAATGTCCATTTGGACTTTGAATGAGCTTGCCACAGTAAGCCTCACCGAGTGATTGAGTAGAAAAAAAAACAAAGATAACTAGACTGGAAAAGAAGGCACCTACAGTCTGTGAAGGTCTGGCTTAGTGTTTATGGTAGCCTTGCAGGTTCTGCATCTCAAGGGCTCTATAACCTTCTTAAACAGAACCACAGGCTTACGGCCTATTATATAACATATAATTCTTCTCAGGAACAATACTGATTTATATCATGATAGCAGCTCTGAAAACTTTTAATAAAATATACTGAATTACTTGGTCAAATAATGATCACATGACAAAAAAATAACTAGCCACGAGAAAGACACATTAGCAATGTCCAAATTTCAGGAAGTCGTGAGAAGCATGAAGAAAGGCTTGCAACATTTTACATCAGTTGCTTAGTTTCTCCTTTGTATTTTTTTTTCTGACCCAGTTAGAAAACGTGTCAAATTAGCTCAACACATAGAAAAAGCTACACTTGCTATTGCTACGTTGCTATTTTGCTCTCTAAAAGTCAGAAGGCATATGAGGCACTTCCCAACACCTTCAAATCCCTGCATTTCAATCTGCAACAACACAGAATTTTAGACAGCTCAGGTGTGCTATGCCAAGAGATAATGCTTCAGCCAATGAGGACACTCCCTTGCAATTAATTTGGATCTGTTACTAGGATAATAAATGGATATTAAACAGAGGTTCTTATCTTATTTTCCTGGAAGTATCATTTACACGTCTCCTAAGAAACTAAACATATACATATACATTCAGAAATGTGATATTTAAAATTAGGTTGTAATCATTCATTTGGTGAATTTTAAAATGTGAACATCATCATTATATACTCTCCCTTGTAGATATAAATGATTGATATCAGTAAGATACAAACTTAATTTCTACAATCTAGTTACACTGATGCTTTATTATAGAGTCAACTGAAAAGTATTTAGAGATGTATGCATATTCAGTAAAATAGTCAGAAGTAAATTATCTGCTTTATTTTACACTCAATGAACTCCCATGAAACAAGCAGTAAACATTGTGAGTCTGTGCCATTCTCACCCTGATTAACCCCTGACCCTTTTTATCTGGGTCAGAAGGAAAAGGTGTGTAGATAGAAGTTTATTATACAGTGTCCTGTGCTGCGTCATAGTTGACATCACCAAAGGTATTTCTTTTTCATAGACCTTTTGAAACATATGAAAACAATAAATTTTAGGCAATAAATAATCCCAAGTCCAGCTTTATTTTTACTAGTTAGTTGAGTAATTCAAGTAATATTTTTATCTTATTCACCTCTTCCCCATACTCTCCTTAGATCTACACTAATTCTTTCCCCACACAAATTTTTATCTTTATTCTTCCATCAAGGCCACTGCTCATTCTTCAAATATTCCTGGATGTGTTGCCTTCTACTAAAGTGTAATTGATTTATGGATGACTTTACATTAAGAGAATATTAATCCTCTCCCAGGAGTTAAGAATTACCCAAAGCTCCTCAGGTAGGAGTAAAACTTCATGCCAAAGTCCCCATACCATGAAGGTATTAGGCTTACAGAGAACTTGAGTGTGGTGTCATGATGACTCTGAGTTTATATGTTCATCTTACCTGCTGTGATGAAAGGAAAGTATTTATAGTTAGTCACCACCTCTGGGTATTACAGTCTTTCACAGTGATCTCTGAAGATTGAAGATGGGGTGCCACATATATGTTTCCTTTAGGCTGAAAATTCTGTAGTCAATCATCCTATGTTCCTTGGCCAATTGTTGTTCTCTGTGTTGATTATCATCTACTATAAACTGACACTTCTTTGATGAAGATTGAGAGATGCCTTAAACCATAGGTTTTGTCCTCGGTCATTAGGTATTGGTTTGATACTATATTCATTTAGCATAGTAATAGTAGTAGGAGCTCCCCTAAGGTGTATGCCATGTCGGGCATAGCATCTTGGTAGGTATGAATTTAGTTCTTTGGAGTGGAACTTAAAGCTAATCAATCATAAAATGATTGGTTATTCCTACATTTTTACCTATATTTCATTGAGCATGCCTTGTCAGGCCAGTCTGCTAAAATGATTGATAGCTGTGTATACTGATAATTAGTTTTCTCTTTTGGTAACTTGCATAGAACCTTCCAGCATTAAGGCAGCAAGCCAATAGGGATGACACTTCCAAGTCAGTGTCAGTTTAACTTTGTTTTTTTTTTTTTCCCCCCCTTTGGCTCAATTATGTGGTATTTTAAGGAATAGATTCTTATCAAGTTCTGGAGGGTAATCAAAAACACTGACAAAATTCCAGTGAATTAGGGAGTTTTATTACTTGAGAGGAATTAGCAAGTATGGCCTTGTTGGAGTAAGTGTGGTCATATTGGAGGAAGTGTGTCAGTCCCACTGTCTGTTTCTTCTAATTCATGGAGATGTTAATGTGGAATATTTAACGACTTATCCAGTACCATGTTTGCTTGAATGCTACTAAGCTCACTGCCTTGACAACTTTGAACCAAAACTCTGAAACTATCAATAATCCCCAATGCTTTCCTTTATAAGTACTATGTTCATGGATACTCTTCATGGCAGAAGTAGACACTTACTAAGACAGGTCATAACATTTGGTGATTTTTTTTTAAGAACTCACCATCCAACAACTCAAAAGGAAATAAGTAATCCATTTCTGGCATTGCTTAGTCTATCATTTTCACTGTTCATTATTATTATTATTAATTATTAATAAAAGAAATAATAATTAGGTTCTGATGCCTAAAACATGTATTGTTGCCCTTTCGTAGGGAAACCCTATTTTTATTCTTTCTGTGTATGTATATAGATATATTTAAGGAAGCTAGTATAGTATCAGGCTTCTGTTTGGCTTTTTTGAAAAGTTTTATTATTCTTTATCCTGCCCAGTATCCCTTTAATTGATCTCTTTTGTTTCTAGAATTGCCTCTTATTGTTTTATGCCAATGGAAGAATAAATTTTTTTTATTAAGTCTATTTAAGGATGCTGTTGGACAAAATTATTGAACAAAAGTAATATTCCCCATTTGAAAAAGTAATATCTGGGGCTTATTATGCAGCTGTGCTAAACAATAATTGATTGTTGGAATAGATTTATTAGATTTTCAATCATGTCTAAATATTTTCATGTATTTATTTAATATAAAATTGCATATTTTAATGAAAGCAAGATGAGCTAGAGAACAACCTTAAATCTCATATTGAAAAAAATTTTCCCAAATTCTTGTCTGCTACCTCTGATGATTTACAGGTAAATNTCTCTGTGGTTTTGGAGCCTGTCCTGGAACTCTGGAACTAGCTCTTGTAGACCAGGCTGGTCTCAAACTCACAGAGATCCGCCTGCCTCTGCCTCCTGAGTCCTGGGATTAAAGGCATGCGCCACCACCGCCGGGCTGAAACTATCTACTTTTACTTTTTTTTATAAAAAGGACACATGCATGGTCAGAAACAGAACATTAGCTGGACCTCTAATTTGTTTCTCTTCTTTGCTCATCAATTATAAATGACTACATTATGGCATTTCATTTGAATAATATTGCAACTAAACACACATATATACTACATATGTCTGACGGGCTTTTCATGTCATCATTTCATGTCTGACAGTTTTTAATTCAAGACATTGCATAGCAGAGACCATTTGCAGGCCTTGCTAGTTGCTTCACTTTTCTTCTGTTCCTAG
Organism: Alexandromys fortis; assembly: GCF_014885135.2. Classification (NCBI taxonomy): domain Eukaryota; kingdom Metazoa; phylum Chordata; class Mammalia; order Rodentia; family Cricetidae; genus Alexandromys; species Alexandromys fortis. The sequence continues at coordinate 12,401,599 of NW_026067917.1, forward strand.
TATTGATTTTCTTTTGCTTTTTTCTTTTACTTTAAAGTCTTGTAGCTAACTGGTTTCCAAACAAGACTTTAACTAGCTGCCTTAGGATACTCAGTTTGTAAGTAGTTTCAATCTATTAATTTAAGGGGCCCTTCAAATATTCACAAGAGTTCTTGCACTTCCGAATGGTGTTAAATTTCAAGAAAGCCCTGAAATGAGCAATGCTAAGAGAGTTACACCACTGACTCAAATCTGGCTGTATTTGCAACCTCACAATTTCTCCATTTTAAAACATTTACATGCAAATTACACTAATCTAAACCATAGTAGTAAGTAATTACTTTGAGAATGTATTAAACACATATATTTCATTATTAAAAGCAGTGCTCAAATAAGTTATTTTTCTTTTCATTTTATTGTAGCTTTGTTCTTTTAAAAAAAAAACATCAAATCATTTTTCAGCGTTCTACTGTTTCATAAATAAATTTGAAAAGTAAGCGTGAAACTTCCTATTTATTTTTGTCATATAATTTATTCTATGAGCTGTGAGTCCAAAAATGTGTACTAACTCAACTACAGAATTATGATGCCTGAAGGTTACTATTTTTTCTCCAGAATCTTTTATCAAAACTAATAGTTTTGAAAAAAAAAAAGTTTGGGGTATGTTGTTCTTTCCATGTTGCGATTGGAACGATCTGACATTTGAGCATATGCCTTACTGAAAGTAAGAGCAAAGTTCACATCTAATAAAAAATAAATCCTGAATGACATTTTCAGAGAAAAGAATACTTTTGAAGATTTTGCTCATATGACAACCATTTAAACTTCATTTCTTGAAAAAAAAGGTTCATCCTTATAGGTAAAAATGTCAGAAAAATGACATTTTAGGCAACTGCCTACGCAATAAAGATGTCTTCTTACTTTGAAGTCTGCATTTAAAAGAATTTTTCTTCCTTCCCAATTATCAAAAGTTATATAAGCACCGACAAAAAATTTCAACATCATATTTCTTGGTTTTAGTGAAGACATTGAACCTGTCCTTCCTATCAATGATTTCAAGCAATTATGGCAGACTTTTTTTAACTGCACCCCTGATCAGCCCCTAGTTTATGTATTGTAAAAGAAGTATGTAGACCCAACTGTTTTAGCCTTGTAAGGATTCCAGCACCTTCTCTCTCTGCAGCTATTCTGTGAGCTTAACTAGAGATTGCTATAGATATTATTTGAATTTTATCTTTATTATGATGCTGATAATAAATGACTTTTTATAAAAGTGAAAAATAATGCTTTTATTTCATTCTGATAAACAAAAACAGATTCAAATAAATATGGAGATGACTGAATTCTCTAAGATGTCCATAAGGAACATGAGATACTTGTATTTCTTGATCTGGTTTATTTTATTCAATATAAACTTTTCTGGTTCTATTTACTTATAGATAAATATGATAATTTATTTTTTCTTTAGAACTGAACATTTTCTCAAATTTGATTTCCGTTATTCATTCATAAATTCAATATTGCTTTCATTTCCTCTCTACTGTAAATAAATATTGAACATGGCTGGGCAATGATCTGTGGAGTAAGATATCCAGACCTTTGGGTATATGCCAAGGAGTGGTATAGCTAGGTCATGTAGTAGATAGATTCTGAGCCTTTTGAAATTTTTTCACACTGTTTTCCAGAGTGTCAGGACCAGTTTACAATCATATCAACAGTGAATGAGGGTTTCCCATTCCTTGATGCCCTCAAGTATTCATTTTCAGTTGTTTGTTCTTTTCACTCTGAATGGGGTAAGATGAACTCTCAAAGTTGTTTTGATTTGCATTTCCCCAACTGCTGAGAAAATAATTTGAGTTTTTTTTTTTTTTTTTTTTTTTTTTTTTTTTTTTTTTTTTTTTTGCCATTCTTTCTTCTTCGTTAGAGAACACTCTTTTCAGGTCTCAGGCCCATTTTTTTTTTTTTTTGAGTAAATTTTTGGGTAGTTTGTATACTCTGGATATTAATCATTTGTCAGATACAGACCAGACAAAGATTCATCAGGCTTCTCTTCACTAAACTGTTTCTTACGCTGTGCATAGATTCTAAGTTTTACAAAATTCCACTTGCTAATTCCTGGCCTCCGTTCTCCAGAAAATGGAATTCTATTCAGGAAATCCTTTCTACAGCTATATTTAGCAAAATCCTAATTGGTCTTATCAATAAAAATCCAAAGTCAGATATTGAGGTAAAAGCTGAAAGATCAGAGAAACAAAGGAGCAGCCACAGTCATCTCTTACTTCTCTGAATCCTCAAACGAAGGGGCCAAAATTCTGTCCGCCCTACCTTATCACTTCTCTCCACCCAGTCATATCACTTTCTGTTTCCTGTCTTTACAGACCTCCAGAGACCAATGGTTAACTCATGGCTACCTCTTCACCCTGCCTCTAGGCAAGCTTTATTTGTTAAAACACAAATAACAAATCACAACACTTATATCATGCAGAATGTTTTACCTTTTTTTTTTTTTGTTCTAACATTCTCAGTACACCAGACTTCAATTTTAAGCCTTTGACCTACTTAGAGTTAGTTGTTATGTGGTATGATCCATACGTGTCTAGTTTCATTCATCTGTATGTGGATATACAATATTCCCAGCACCATTTATTGAAGACAGCTATTGACCTACGTTGCCTAAATCAGAGGTGAAATTTAATTAAACCCATATTATTGCAGACAACATTTAGTTCAGAAGCAGGGTCCAAAGATTTCTAAAATGTAACTAACTTGAAAGTCTCCTCACTTAATGTTGGTTTTCAGAGTAACAGAAGGATACATTCAAAGGCCAAAAGAAACTAAAATCTCACAAACATGACCGCTTGAAGGTGAGCTGAACAAGTACAATAAATACGGACAGGGTAAAAGTCAAGGAGGCTCCAACACAATATGATTTCCTATGGCTTTTACACACATCTTTATTTAGCATTATTTATCTAATCTCACTCCTTCTTCTGTATTGACATTCCCCCATCCCTAATTGGATCCCTTCATTTTTCCTATTTTTACCTTAATACATACTATCTTTTCTTGTGCTGCTCCATGCTCTAGCCCCTGACTCCTTCCTCCCTTCCCATGTCTCTTTTGAAGTTCCTGCTTTCTGCTCACGCTGGGTTATTTTCTCACATCAGAATGTTTGGACCCTGAATTTTAAAATGAAAGATAACGATGAATTTGTCATTCAGGATCTGTGTTATCTCATTCAATATTTTCTAGTTACATTCTATTTCCCTGAAAACTTCATGTTTTGTGTTCCTTTATAGCTGAATAGTATTCCATTGTGAACATGCACCCTATTTTCATTATTTTTCTCATCAGTTCAATGACACTTGAGATGTTTCCATTTCCCAGTGATTTTGAATAGAGGACAAAGTGAACATAGGAGAGTATCTTTGGAGTATGATGTCCCCTTCTTTGGCAAGATCTGTAGTCTTGCTCATTTTTAGGTTTTCTCGATGAACATATATTAAGGAAAATTATTTTTGTGTGGAGATTTAAATAGAGATGTAATTTGAAGAGAATTTCCTTTGTAATACCTTGCAATAAAATATTCCAAATCCTAAATTAATTAATGAAACTTTTTAAAGCCAATTAATAATCAAAAGCCTAGAAATCTGAGCACTGAGTAAAAATAGGCCACTACACTATATGTCATTAAAAAGCACTGGTATTTACCTACTTTGTGTGTTGACACTGGAGAGCTTATACAGCATCATGATACTCCAGAAATGCAGGAAATTAAATGTAGAATATGGGAATGGGGGTTTCTCTGACTCCTTTTCCAAACATTAGGACCCTTTTCCTCCTATGAAGATTACCTTTTCTATGCTTGATATGAGGGTTTGTGCCAAGTCTTAATGCACCTTGTTCTCCTGTGTTTGGTTGATATCCCTGGGAGGCCTGCTCTTTTCTGAAGGGAAATGGAGGAACAGTGTACCTGGGGCTATCAGTGCTTTGAGGACCAGCTTCCAACAGCTCAGGGATTGAGGGGAATCCAACAGGTTCAGTGGACTAATTACTCAACTTGATTTTTCTATATGAAGGAGTAAAACTTAACACTCTGTGATCATCAAAAAAGAAACACACACACACACACACACACACACACACACACACCTCCAACCTATCAGGATCACATACAGGCTACTGATGAATGGCAAGCCTTCAGGAGCTCAGAGAAACTAGAGAGGAGATGCAGAGCAGGTGAACTACGGGACAGACAAACAGACACACATGGACTTTTCTGAGAGTCAAAGCTTAGTTCTTCATTTTATTATTCTTTCTGTTGCTTGTTCTACTCTATTCTTCTGTTTCCTTTATTCCTAATATCTTCCTTCTAACTTTCTTTCTACATCCTTCCTGGTGTTTTCCTTCTCTCATGTCTTTATTTTTTCATATATATATATATATATATCAAAATCATTTCAAGCAGTATAAAAATTGTAATGTGGTTACATTTTATTTTTTAAGTGAATGATTGCAATGAATACAAGTTAAAAAGCATGTTTTCCATATCACTTACATGATTAAACATTTCACATGTTACAGGTGTAAAACAAACTGTCCTAAGAACCCATATACATTCATACTCAAGCAACTTGTTATAGATTAACAGAGTGAAAACAAGCAAGGCATTTTCATTAGCCAGTATTTTTGCTGGCAGGCTGCATTTTGTGATTACAAAGAAAAAACCTTATTATTGAATTCAAAAGGTGATCACATAAGAAATCTTAGAAGAATCACAAATTTCATATATAGAATCACAAATTCTATATATGAAAACCAGTCAGCTCTATTCTAAATCTTCAGTATACATACCAACTCATCGGTTGTTGTTGCTGTTTTTAATACCAGGAAGCTGAAGGCAAAATGGGCACAATGACTTAATCATCAGCCTTGATCACAACCCATCATAGCAAGAAAGGAACATCAGCCAGCAAGAGACAAGATGTCATTGTACTTATTTTTTGACCTCAACAAGTTCCCCCACTCAGCCATTAAAAGTATGTGTTTAAATTGTTTTCCAAGGTTTACTATCTGAAAACCATTAACAAAAAACATATTAACCTAACCTCAAGCCATATTTAAGGCTTTGTTTTAGCTATGATGCATGCTGAAAACTGTGAATACATCTCTCAGTGTTATTAAAAAGAACTTGAGCTAGCTGGGCTTCTGGGACTCAATTATCTCTCCTAATCATTAACCTCAGCTACATTCTGTAGAGCTCCTCAAGAGAAAGTATCTGTGTGACATTTCCGTGTTCTTATTTTCTATTCTCTGCAGCCTCTGCTTAATCAGAGGCAGGGACAACTCCATATTTTGTTTTGAGTTATGCTAATTTTTCCACTAAATTGACATTTATCATAATCTCCTATTGTATGTATTAAATGCTCCCAGTCATCAAAAATCCTACCTACATTAATACTATTATTGTATGAAATCACTGCATCAGTTAAACAGTACCACTTAGCAGGATATCATCTTCATTATAATCCACAGGTAAAAATACCCAGGAGAATAGAATATCCCATGAAGCAATCCTACTACGTTAAAGGCAATGGGGATCTCCCCACACTCATTCACACCATGCCAGACACCAGAGAAAAATGGCAGTAGCAAACATGGAAAAGCAACAGTAGCAAGAGACATTCTGGGACCAAGGCTCTCGGGGCCTTGCTTACTTGAATATTCCGCACCAATGCCTTGCATGCTGCTGGGCCAATCCTTGAATCAACTCTTATCTTCTGCTCCACAGATGTGACCACAGGCAGGGGTAGGGCTGGGAGAAGTGAAAGACCGGGAAGGCATGGTCAGGATATACAGTATGAAAGATATTGCAGTCTAGAAACCAACCTCCAGCAACACAGGGCTCAAAGGGAATCCATGAAATTGGGACTGCCTGTGACTTTTTTATCTGAGGGGTTAAAGAGAAAAGACTCTTAGACTCTCTCTTGATGGCTTCCTTCTTTATTACTATCCATTCCTCTGTTATATACTTCGCTTCTACAGCACATATATCTGAACAAAAACTTTCAGGCTATACAGAAGTATAATGTGGTTATATTCTGTTTTTCAAGGGAATGATCACAATGAATACAAGTGAAAAATAGCATGTTTTCCTTATACGTCACATGGCTGAACACTTTACATATTACACATGAAAACCCCCAAGAACCCATGTGTCTTTATCATAGAGCAATCTGTTATAGATTAACTGTGTGTAAGCAAGCTTTATATATATAAACATAAATTTATAAATATAAATATAAAACTGACAAGCTGCATTTTGGAATTACAAAGAAAGGATCAATCAATTTGTTACTTATTTAGAAAGTAAACCTATTAAAGACTCATAAACAAACCCTATTCATGAAAAACAACACTTTGACTCTGCTTTAAATCTTTAGGGTGCTTACTCACTCATCAATATATCTTGTATCAAGAGACTGAGGGTAGAAATGAGTAAAGAGAATTAGTCATCACCTTTGGTCATCAACCAATCCTAACAAGAAAGGCACACCAGCTAATAATAGTTGAACTCCTTTGTTCTTGTTCTTTGATTTTAATGAGTTCCTCATTCAAATACGTGCCTTTCTAAAATGTTATGTTGTCTTCTTGGGTTTTTACTTTAAAGCTATTTATCAAGAGTATCTTATTCTAAGTTATTTTTAAAGTTATGGTTCAGCTGTTATGTACTCCAAAATCCATGAACACATCTCCCAACCCTAAGGTTAAAAGAATGTAAGTAAGCTGGGCTACTGGGACTCATTTTTTTTTTAATCATTAACCTAAGCCATAGATAATGCAGGGAGATCCTCAATAGAAACTCATGTGTTCTAGCTGTGTGACACTTCCTTGTTTTACTTTTTATCATCAAAACTCATTTAAAGTATCATTATTATTAACAATTATCCAGTACATCTTAGAAAGAAATTATATTATAATAATCCACAGGAAAAAATACTCAGTAGAATGATATGTTCCAATGAGATAAACATACTACATTCCCAACAGTGAGGACTTCCCTACAAACATTCACACCATGCCAGATACTAGAAAAGGATATCAGCAGCAATCATGTGAAGACACAGCAGAAGCAAAAGACATTCTAGAGTCTGTGGTCGTGGGGCTTTGCTTATCCAAGATTCACCCATTAGAGAGTTCCCTCTTGGTGGACTAACACCCTGAAGTCAAATACCATTCTGCTGCTTCTCTGACAAGGCCACCAGCAGAGAAAAGAATAAGTAAAAAGAAAAAAAAAAGTGAAGTTTTGGTTCCAAAAATAAGAAAAACTATTGGTTCACTGTAATTCCTCAAAGGTGTTGAAAACTCAGAATAGACCATAGAGTTGTTATTTAATATTGTCATATGTCTGGCATCAGTGATAACATCTGCTTACACTCTTTTTATCCTCAATTGCAATGATTATTTTTTTAATTTTCTTTTTTCATTTTCATTTTTATCTTTTTATTTTTATTTATTTTTTTTTTTTACTTTTAAGTAATGAAGACACTCAAAGAAGGAAGCAATTGCCCATGTGCCATTATAGGAAACAGTGAATCTGGAATTTCATGATAATTCCTGGAACATGTTTGTGTGCTGTTCTTGTGAGCAGATCTCTGTATGCACTAAGCAAGATGAGGTTTATTTCCTGCCCATTCTTTATTCCTTGATCTTAATTTGATAATTCATTTATCATACTCCATGGAGTTTTTACCAAGTGAAAATTTTCATAAAATAAAAAAAATACGCCTTTACCATATGTCAATCCATTCCTGAGATCAGAGTCACTCATAAGTCATGGAAATCTGCAGATATTTTAGAATACATAGCTTATGGACCCATATCAAGAGAGAGAACATGAAATACATTTTATAATTCTGCATTAGATTGTTCTGTGATTAAAAATCACAGTGAAAACATGTGAATTTATCTTCTGTTAATTGTTTTACTTTGATATACATCACTGAATTTCAACATTGTTGTGTGAGTGGACATGCAACCATCCCTGAAAATGCTGAATAACAAATGTTATTGGATTTACTAGTACTAACAGCAATCTACCCTCTTCAATTTCCAAATTATTTCTCTTTGTACATTCTTGACTACACTGTGATCTTAATTAGGGTATTGTCATATTTCTAGACAATATATTGTAGAGTTGTTTCCTCAAAAGCTGAAACATTCTATCCTGCAGGAAAGTGTCTTCAGACAGAAAGTAAACAACTCAAGAAGTTCTGAAACTGACTAGATTCACAAGATCTACCATTCTGAGAACTGGAAAGAGTAAATACTCCTTAGTGTCACTCAGAGAAGCTCAGCTGCCTGTAAGAAGCTCTAACCAACTGTAGCACATGGACAGGACCGTCTTCAATCTGTTTAGCTGCACGATGGCTGTGATCTATAATTTAGACTTTCAGCTTTTGTTAGCTGTCATCCAAACTTTGTTGCTACTGCTCTCTTTGTGTAATTTCTGCTCCTCTAAGTAACCCCTAACCCATGTTCCAATAAGTAAAAGTAATAAAGCTCACTGGTCAACCAAGGTGGACTTTTTTGCTATTCGTACTTATCTGTTGTGGGGTCCTAATTTTGGTAGATATGTATATTACATCTCACAAAGAAAAGTCTAGCAGACAATGCCAGGCATCCTTAGCCTTATTCCCCAAGGGAAGGTGAGTGCACAATCCACTTGTTCCACAGCCCCCAATGCAGCACAATCACACACAATAGGGAGTCAAGTCAATACAGGAACTCAGTTTATTACTATGAGCATCAGGTTATATAGGTTAAGTGACATCGTGTGATGTGGGGGTACCTCCAGTAAATGAGAGACAGCCAAGCCATTCAAGATCTCATAGGGGGTCCTTGATTTAAATGAGTCAATATCTTTCTTAACTCATCTAGGGTTGATGTAACTATCCCAGAACGGTCCGCATAGAAGCAACATTCTTCCCCCAAATGACTGCAAATTCCTCCCTGTTACATACATAAACAACAAATCCAAGCCTCTCCTATTTTGTAAGGTTACCCTTGTTAAGGAATCCAAAGACTTTTGTAAATAACATAATGGAGTCTCTCTCTTTTCTAATTATGTCTAGTCCCAGTCTGCTCACATCCCCAGTAAGAACAATAGTAACCAGGAACCGCCCCGCAGTTTCTAATAGCAGAGGCAGTCCAGTTGCTTCCTGGGTATACAAAAAGGGCATGCAGTAAGGTATGTCTCCTAAGGACATGAGAACACCAAGGCTCATTATGGTAAGATGCCTGGGGTAGGGTGCACCCCCACAAGCCTATGCATTCAGGTCTCCCTTAGATCCCAAGAATCCAGTCTCCCATATCCCAGCTCCCATGTGCTAAATCGCAGAGGTCGATTATAAGGTCAGGCCACCACATCCAAGGTGTTGTCATCTGAAAGGTCTGGTTTAGGATCTCTCCAATGCCAGCACTTAACAGCATCCATTTCACCTTCCGTGGTTGGTTGGGGTTTGCTCCCTGGACCTTGGTCCCAGTGAGAAGAATTAACATGATTACCATCGGGAGGGCCATCTGAAATAGATAATCTGGCAACACTTTCCTCAAGGGTCAGTCTCCCTTGGGCAGTGGTTATTTTTTCTTTTCTTGTGCTTGAATTTAAGAGTTGTCCACCATAATCTCTTTATTGGTCATTTTGGTCTTCCCTGTTGATCTGAGGGGAGGGGAGAAATTTTAAGTTATGAGCGGGTAGCCGTATTTGGTATTTCCTCTCAGTTCGGAAAGACACATCCATATCCTTGGCCCTGTGTCAACAAGGGATCTGGGCCTCTCCATTGGTTAGTGGAGAGAATCCTTCTACTTAACCTTTATGCAGGGCTTTGTTGGTAGGGATCCCCAATGTTTCTGCAATCTATTTTGTTCATCTGATTTTTGGAATTTTTAAATATTGATGGTTAATAACACCTTTTGCAGTTGTAGATGAGGGAAAACTTCTCCCCTTTGTGTTTTATAAGGACCTCTTTGAGATTTTGGTTATATCTTTTCTTCCTTTGGTTAAGGAAGCTAGAAGGCGTTCCTCATCTAGTTTAAAGGTTGATTTGTGTTGGGTGTCCCATTTATATCAAATTTGGAGCAGCATTCTGAGCCCCAGTGATACTCCGTGAAGAAGCGAGGGCAGAGAGATGGAGGGTGTCCCTTCTGCATCTGGGTCTTTATTGCCCTTTTGTGGGCAATCACTCTTAAAATGTCCCAGTGGACCACATAAGAAACATTTCCCAGGTGTTTGCTTTTGCTGTCCAGGTGCCAGAGCTTAGAAGAAGCTAGAGTTTGGATCTGGGCCTGAAGGGCTGCCACAAGAGTCTGGTTGGTATGTGACTGGGTCCTGACATTCTGTCAAGCCACACCCCATTGACCCATGGACCCTTTCCTAAGGCCAGCACAAGCCATCCTAGCATCTTGGTTCATACCTTCCCAGACGTAGGAGCTTAGTAAATTGGTCTCTAAGCCCATTGGGGGGAGGGGGGCAGTTTCCTCTCAAGGCTGATCTACGCACAGACAAGTCCAGTAGCGGTTCCCCTGGTTTTTGCATCGTGCCGGCTATAGGTGACTCAGGGGGTACCTCCTCTAGCTTGGCGCAGACCTCCAGGCCTGCTTGTCTAACTTGGTCCCGAGATGGAGCCGCAATTGCAGCTTGTTGGACCCCAGTGGAAAAGCATCAGATAAGTGATGGAAATTGGAGGGTTGGCTGCTCTATTGGATTCTGCTGTAGTGCAACAGGCCTCCTTAAAGAAGGCAGTCCATTTATTATATTGGGATACCATAGCTACCAGCCTACCTCCTGAAGAAGCCTACCTCCTGAAGTCTACCTCCTGAAAAAGGGTTGTGACCCAAGGGATGTTGGGGCCATCCTCGGCCACTGCTTTCCTCAATTCTTTCAGGTCCTTAGATTCCCAAGGATACCAGGCTAGGGGATGAGTAGGGCTGGAGCAACATTGACTGGGAAGGCTTGCGGTTCCATAAATCTTAGCCCCATAAGCCTAGCATAAGTAGGGTTGGGACACCTAGGAGGCTCTGCCCCAAGTTTCTCTGTGTGATAATCCCAACTTGCAGCTCCTCCCAGAGGCAGGTATATTCATTTCCTTTTGGCAAGGATGGACCCCCCCTTATTTGCTCCTTCCCCTCTTCCAATTTATCCTTTCCAGGGCGGCTGGGGGCATAAGAAGATGGCCACTCCTCATCACAGATGATATCTGATTTCCTTTTTGTCTTTGCCTCTGCCTGCCGTATTCCTTTCCCCGGGACCGCTCTTCAGTAAATTGCACCCATTTTTGATCTTCACCCTCATCTGTCTCCTTTTCTCTTATTCTTTTTGTTAATTGCTTACGTTGGGATTCTTCAAATCTCTTCCGATTTTGACCTGTTCCTGCTCCTGGCCTGTGAACTTCTTCCCCATCCTTTTAGCCAGTTGGTAATTTTCGGATTCTTTAGATGTCTCCCAGTCTCTGACCTTTTCCTTACCTGCCATTGAGGAAGGCAGAACAGTAGGGTAAAAACATGCCTTAAGGTTCCTAATAGTTGAATAGAATCCCAATAGTGGGGGTATATCAAAGCGTTTTTCCCTTTCCCTGGCTAGAGTCTCCACCTGGTTCCACGTGTCCCATGACAAAGGATTCCTGGTGTGTACCCAGAAAGCCAGGGTAATTATATCCTCCCATGCCTGGGTCGTACTGTGGTCTGATAATTCCAGGCCTCAGAAGAGAAGCATATATCTCAGCGCCTTAAGTACTAGGTCATTTTTGTGTGAAACTGCGTTACCCATCATGGGGTCCCATCCACCATGACCGACCGCTTTGCCCTGGACCAGTCACCCAATGTTCTGGTGCCAGTTGCCAAGCCTCCTCAGTCTTAATTTCCCAGGGAAAGGTGAGTGCGCTATCAGCCTGTTCTGCAGTCCACTGATTCAGGACAATACAGATCTGCGGCCCCACAATGCAGGACCATAAGACGTGATAGGGAGTCATGTCAAAGCAGAACCTCAGTTTACTATGGAAAGCATCAGCTTATATGGGTTAAATGACACCATGAGATGAGGACACCTTGACCTCCAGTCAAGGAGAGACAGCCAAGCCATCTCTCTAGCTGGTGGGGCATCTACCTAGATTTTACTGTTTCATTCCCCCTTGGTAGCTTTGAGACCATCCTTTAAACTCAAGCCAGGCTTTTCTCTGTCTGACAGGCCTCGAGGTCCTGAGATAATTTTGGTCCAACAAGGTAACACCAATTAACTTCAAACTGTTGAACTTAATGTTATTTATGTCTGAAGTTGATGCCATTTTCTCTTTCCTTGACTGACCCAATTTGGTTCTTCTTTCTTCCTGATTGCTACAATTTTCTTTAATCATGAACTTTATTTGGGGGTGATTTTGAATGAGAGTAGCCTCCAAACTCTTCTCTAATCACTGGGATAACTTATAGGATGAGAAGTCAGTGTTGATCGTCTAGGACACATACTGCCATTTTTAAAACCTTTAATCTGTATCATTACTGCAAAAAATATTACCTTGCAAGCTTAGAATTAAGGTAGTCTGTCTTTGCTCAGGATTCTAACTAAATTTCTAGGCTTGTCTATTTTTCTTTTGCTTCTTCTCTCATATATTACATCCTGGCTATATTTTATTCTCCCTACATTTGCCCCAGTACCCCCAACACCCCTTTTTTCTTCCAGATCCTCTCCTCCTTGGTTTCACTTCAGGAAAGGGAAAGCCTGCCAGGGTTGTCATCCAAACATGGCATATTAAGTTGCAATAAGACTAGACCGGACCCTTATATTAAGCCTGGGTAAGGAAACACAGGAGGAGGAAAGGAGCCCCCAAAGCAGGCCAAAGAGTCAGAGACAGCCTACACTCCCACAGTTCAGAGTCTCACAAGAGCACCAAGCTCCACAGCCATAACATATATGCAGAGGACCTTGGCAGATGCATACAGGCTCCCTCATTGAGAGTTCAGTCTTTATAAACCTCTATGAACCCTGGTATGTTGATTCAGTGGGATATTTTCTTGTGGTGTGTTTGACCCCACTTGCTCTGAAAATCCTTCCTTTCCTTCTTCCTTAGGATTATCCAATCTCTGCCTAATGTTTGGCTGTGGGTCTAAACTTTCTTTAAAACTATGTACTGAGTAAAAAATTTTTATTTTTCTAGGAAATTGACATTTTGACAAATAAAGCTGCTATGAAAATAGTTGAGCAAATGTCCTTGTGGTATGATTGAGAAATCATTCATATACGCTCAACTATATTCACAACAGCTTTACTTGTAATAACTAGAAACTGAAAGCAACCTAGATGTCCCTGAACCAAAGAATGAAAAAGAAAATGTGGTCCCTTTACACAATGGAGTATTACCAGCTGTGAAAAAAACAAGGACAGGAGGATATTTGAAGGCAAATGGATGGAACTAGAAAAGATTCATCCTGAGTGAGTTAAATGACTGGGAAAGACAAACATGGCATATACTTACTTACAAATGGATATTAGATGTAAAATAAACAATTACTATGCTACAATCCACAAACCCAGAGAGACAAGGTAACAAGGAGGTTTCATGGGGTAATATCTGGAACTCCCTGGGAAGGCATAATAGAAGAGATATTGTCAGCAGTTGAGGACAGGTGGGGAAGGGGTTAAGAGCAATCAGGTTGTGAAGGGTAGAGGAGAGAGTACTAATAGAGACTACTGGAAAGGACAGGCATTTCAAGGTCAGGTAAAAATCTGGCACAAGGGAATCTCCCTGTAATGTACAAGGACCAGTCCAGCTAAGATTTTTAGCAATAGTGGATACATAGCCTAAACTGACCTTTCCTGCATCAAAATTGGTGCCTAGCCTAATTGCCATCAAGGAGGCTTCCTCTAGCAATTGATGGATACAGATGCAGACCCATAGCCAAACATTAGATGGAGTTTAAGAAATCATGCAAAAGTGGGGGAGAAAGAATTATAGGAGACAGAAGGGTCAAAGACACCACAAGAAACCCCACAGAATCAACTAACCTGGGATCGTAGGAGCTCACAGAGACAGAATTGAAAGCTAGGGAGCATGGATGGGATTGACATACATACTCTGAATATATGTTACAGCTGTGTAGCTTGATCCTCCTAATATTGGGAACAGGGGTTCTCTCCAACTTTTTCTGGCCTTTGGGACGCAATTCTTCATACTGGGTTGCCATGCCTAGACTTAAAACATGGGTAGGTGCTTACTCTCACTGAAAATTGATATGCCATGTTTTGTTGATATTCATAGGAGACTTTATCTTTCGTGAATAGAAACAAAGGGGGATACAAGGAGTGCAAGTGGAGAGGAATTTGGATCAGAGGAGGGAGAGAAACTGAGGGCAGGAAGAGGGGAGAGGATGGGGTATAGGAACATTAAGCAATATTATGGTTGAGTTGGGGTAGGGGTCGATAGGGAGAGCAATAAAAAAATTACTTTGATAGACGCTGTCATTGTGGGATTAGATAAGAAACCTGGTGCCAGAGAAATTTCCAAGAATCTGCTAGGATGATTCTAACTAAGATTCCTAGCAATAGTGGAGATGGTGCCTGAAATGGCCTTCTTCTGTAATTAGAATGGTGACTTCCCTAATTGTCATCATAGAATCTTCACCCAGAAACTGATGGAAGCAAATGCAAAGATTCACAGCCAAGTACAGGGTCAAGTATCTGGAGTCCAGTTGAAGAGAGGGAAGAGGGGTTCTGTGAGATGGGGGATCAAAATCATATTGAGAAAACACACAGAGAAAGCAGACCCAAGCTCATGGGAGCTTAGGGACTCTAAGACTGACACCAAAGGAGACCGCATGGGACCAAACTAGGCCCTCTGCTTGTGCATCACAGTTTAGCCTGGTCTGTTTGTGGGACAAGGATATATCCCCTGGCACATGAGTTGACTTTTGGGACACACTGCCTATGGTGGGATGTCTTGCTCATCCTTGATGCAGAGGGGAGGAGTTTGGTTGTGTCTCAACTTGATAGGCAGGTTTTGTTAACTCCTAGTGGGAAATTTCACCCTTTCTGAGGAGTGGATGAGGGAATAAAACTGGAGGTAGGGGAAGATAGAAGGGACAGGCAACTGTGGTTGATATGTAAAATAAATAAGAAGATTTAAAATATTTTTATAATAAGATGAATAAAAATTTTGTGTACAAAAGAGAAACATTTAAATATTTACATTTTAGGGTTTATTTATATTTATTTGTGTGTGTTCCTCTGTGTGTTTCTTTGTGTTTGTGCAGATGGGAACATTGTATGTATTGAATGCAGGCAAACATACAGGCCAGAAGAGATCATGAGTATAGAGGTAGATGTGTGATGTTCGAATTGGATTCTAGAACCACAACTCAGCTGCCCTGGAAAAGTAGAAGGAATTAAATAACTGAGCTATGTCTCCAGGCCCCAGAAGAAAGTTTTAAATTGGTTTTCAGAAAATAATTTGCAGAAGAAAATACTTAAGGGAAGAAAAATATTAGTTTGTTGTAAAGACATTGACTATGAAGAACTGAAAAGAGGCGAGTCTCCATTTTGAAAGCAGTGTTTAAAGTGAATCATACAAAACTAGCAGAAGACCACTGAGAAGCCTATTGGTAACTACACACATAAGGTCCTTTTAAAAATGATTTTATTCAAACACAGATTTGAGATGTGGATATTTTATTCTATTTCAGTCTTTGTAAGATATATTTTCATCGTTATATTTTCAACCTAAATGTTAACTTTCTCATCAGTAATTTAGCAATGTGTTTAATCTCTTCTAAACTGAGAAGTTTAATAAGAGAAAAAATGTCAAAAGATCCTATTGTCTATCAAGATTACATTTGTTATTTTCTTTCCTCTAAAGTAATTGCACAGTGATAGTTTGTGTTTGAAGAGAATTTTCAACTACTTAAATAAAGTTTGAGGAAAAGTTATGTTTAGCATAAGTCTATTTCCAAAATATTATTGCCCTACAGTGAGAGTATTCTAATTTCATGTCCTTACTTATTCTAGTAGAGTACTATGGGTTCTCAAACTTCCTATGTCGTTTTTCATGCGCCTTTCAATTTTACATGTTTTCTTCACTGATTTTATGGAAAAATTAAGCTGATATAATTGCAGTCATTTGAGGATCATTTGCTGCTATAGTAGATATAGTTAGCCCAAAATATCCATGTTCTAGACTTAATCATCATTCCTGAGAACTATTGAGAGGTATATGAAATTTTCAGAGTTGGCTTCTAATAGGAAGTCTTTTGATAATTGCAATATATACTTGAGGTTATCATAGAATTCTGTACTCCTTAGTAGCCTTTTGTTTTCCTGGACATGAAGGAAGTAGGTTGGTCCTGCTACATATCCTCATAAGAAAGGCTGTTTTGCAATGAATCCAAAGATATAAACTAAGTTATCCTTGACTAAAATCTTCTAAGCTACAATTTAAAAATTAACAGTTTAAAGGTTGATTACCTCAAGTTACTTGTAATAGGAATATGTGATGTGGGAGTGTCATATATCAATCTGTTGATTTCATTGGTTAAGTTATAATAAACCAACTGCTTGGCCTCATAGCTTAGAACATAGATGGGAGGAGTAAACAGAATAGAATTCTGGGCGGAAGAGGAAGTGAGGTCAGACTCTGCTCTGCTCCCGGAGAGACCCGACAGCTCTGCTGGAGCAGAGACGCCATGCTCAGCTCTCCCAGGCAGATGCACGCAATGAAGCTCCTCCAATCCCGGATGGATGTAGGCTAGAATCATCCCGGTAAGCACACCTTGGGGTGCTTACAAACATCATTAGAAATGGGCTAGTCCAGGTGAGAGAATTAGCCTGTAAGGGCTAGAGTTCATGGGCCAAGCAGTTCTTAAATGAACACAGTTTGTGTGTTGTTATTTCGAGCATAAGCTAGCCAAGCGGCCGGGGTGTTGGGGACGCAGCCCCGCTGCTCATATTTCAACAAATATGAAGCTAAAATAGTGTTTTATTTTATTTTTCCTAAAACTATTTATCAAACAACATAGATTATTCATGTACTCCTTGGTTACCTCTAAGGGACTGAAGGTGGCCCCTATTTCTCAAACAATCACTCATGTAGGACACAGGAATAAAATGAATAAATTATACTTTATAATTGCTTAATATTGATGAGCTGGGGCTTCCCTCACCCGTGTTTTGTAAGCCTCATCTTATTTCCATCATACCATACCAGAGAAGATTTCCATTAAAAAAAATCTGTGCAATCACTTGAAATATTTATTGCCACAGCCCCGTATGTATAGTTTTGAAGACTACAAAGGCTGACACAAGGAGAGAAGAGACCACCCATCAGGATGGAATACTCAAGGACCACCCGAATGCTAGATGCTTGCTAATGGAGTTGATTTAACTGTCCTTCATGAATTCACATCAGCCTTTATTGAATCTTTAGGTCAATAGTGCTTTAGTTTGGGGTTCTATTGCTGAAAACAAAACATAATTGCAACAATAAAAAAAAATGAAAAAAATCAAATTTGGGAAGGAAAGTGTTTATTTGAGTTACACACTTACGCATCACAGGACATCATCACCAAAGGATGTCAAGAAAGCAGTAACCTGGAGTCAGGAGTTAATGCAAAGACTGTAGCAGAGTGATGCTTACTGGTTTGCTCTACTGACTTTCTGTGCAAGCTTTCCTATAGAATACAGGACTAGCACCAGTCCAAGGATGGCATTACCTACAATGAGCCGGACATTCCTTTATTGATCAATAATTAAAAAAATACATTTGCGCTGGAGATTATAGAGGAATTTTTTTCAGTTGGGACATCTCTCTGATGATACTACCTCACATCAATTTGATTTAAAAAAAAAAGCCAGTATAAGCAACACCACCAGCTCTTAAAACAAAAACAGATTTTGATTCTTTAATTGGTGTTATCTTGTAGGTACACTCATAGAAGTTATGCTACTGTATTATTGATATCCATTTCTTTCTCAAGTTTTCCTAATTATATCAATACTACAAATGTTAGATTTTTTCCCTCAAGGTCTTTTTCTGATATGTCCCTTAAATAACAAGTGTTATTATTTCATTAATGATTCAGTTTTGACTCACAAAAAAAGATTCTTATTTTTCCCGTGTCTCTCACTCTTTCCTTTCCTGATTTAAGTTTGGCTCTGTATAACTGAAGCACACCTGGCATCTGATTCTCTTTAATTTGATGACCATAGGTCATAGTTACCTTCCTAAATTCTATCTGTATTCCAAGATAAATACCATAAGTATGCATAGCTATCTGGTTTACTTATATAATTTTAGCTAATAGGATGTATATAGGTCAGCCAGTAAAAATTTGTAAAAATTTTTAATATATTTTTCTTTCAGTATTCACAATAAAGTCACAGAGTAGATGATTTTTTCTGTATTTTTTATGGGGGAGAAGCCCAACAACATTGTGGTGCACAGAAGCCATCTCATTGTCACAGATGTATTGCTATTTTTCAGAAATTAAGACAAAAGGTGTGACATTAAACAAATGGATTCAAATCATCAATTTTTAGATTAAAACATGGTTCTGAAAAAGATAAAGGCCAAATAATGCCAAGATGAAGGAGGATCACTGAGTGAGAATAAACTCATTATGATAGATAGATTTCCATCCCTCAATATGTTGATCTCAAAAAGCAGATGCTCACTAGAGTCAGGAGAGAAACATAAATCTACCTGTGTGTCTTGCCTCTGTTATTTAATGTCAACATATGAGAAATGTATTCCTGATGGGATGGAACCCACAACAATATATATTAATTAACACTAGCAAATCAGGACAGAAAATGAGCCGGTAACATAGAATTTTGAACATACTATGTAATGATGCAGGTCCCACAGGAATGGAAAAATTGGCAATCTATCCATAGTGGCTATGAGAAAGTACATTAATCTTAAATATGGATTCTTCTGTTTTGTGAAAGCTGAGATCTCTGAACTTCTCAACATTGCTAGAACAGCAAGTACATGAGGCAAAGACTACAGATATTCTGGACATGAGACGGATATTCATCAATTCAAATACATTACTGAGGTAATCAAGATTTTCTCGCAAACAACTTCCAATAGCTTTACTATGAATTTTTTAGTGTGTCATTTCAAAGCTACAAAAATATTAAATGTTAAGTAATACCGTGAATAAAAGATGAGCTGTAGAAGATACCTTATCATAGATAAGACTTGTGTATGACCCCTGCAGTAGGTGCTAGAAATGTAAACCTCCATAAACCTGTGTTGGGATATCAAACCTAACATCTTTCAAAACAGAAATGGGTACACACACATTGAAAAAGGTCACAAGGCTTTAAGTGCCATTCCCTGCATTTGTTCTACATAATGCTGTTCTCCTACAGTGGGATTTTGGCTACCATAATTGTTAAATAATTTATTGCTTATAAATCTCTCAGATGGTGGTGTTATAAGAGTACAAAGTACAGTAAGAAAACCACCCTATAGGTATGGCATCTGTTGACTGTAGAGTCATTACATAGCAAAAGAGCAGAAGAGAGAATGTGCAGCCTCAAACAGGCTTTTCATCAAAATTCAGTGGCATTGAAGATTGAGTCTCCAAAGTGTTCTTCTGGAGGAAACATTCAAGTTATGTCTGTGACAATATATATGCTCTTACAAGTCTTACTCATGTCATTTCTTCTTTAATCTTTTTCTAATTAAATTTATAGTAATGCCATATGAAATAGTACAATGACATTCTCCATGCCATCCCATGCATTCAAAGGACATCCAAGATATTCCTCAACCTCTTAAGAATATGGAAGGTGTTTGGTCATATTTATTTATTGTCTTCATATTATAATGCTGTGTGTGTTTGTGTGTTTGTTTGTTTATAAGGACAGATGATAGCTAGATGATTTTATACATACACACACACACACACACACACATTGACAGAGATTTCTATCCCACACAGTTCTGCAGCCATTCAGCCCCAAAGAAACACACAGCGGCCTACATTAGTTATAAACTGGTTGGCCTATTAGCTCAGGCTTCTTATTAACTCTTATATCTTGAATTAACTCATAATTCTTGTCTGCATTATCCATGAGGCTTGGTACCTTTTATCATTAAGGCATTCTCACCTTGCTTCCTCTGCATCTGGGTGATGAGTGTAAACTGCAGACTGAGCCTTTCCTCTTCCAAGAATTCTTCTATTCTGGTTGCCCCACCTATACTTTCTGCCTTGATATTGGCCAATCAGCATTTTATTAAACCAGTACAAGTGACAAATATTTACAGGATACAAGACTATTTTCCATGGCAAACATGCAAACACGCACATCCTGTCACCAGATCAGATCAGATTATTCAAAGTTGTTGCTTCAAGATAATGATGAAAGTTATAAAATTTAAACATTTGTTGTTACTATAATGTGAGGATTTCCTGATTTTAAAAAATGCTACTGCCTTACTTCTAGGTGTAAAGTTAGGAGAAGTAAAATCCAAGTTAATTAAAGATGCAGATGCAATAAAGAGTAGAAAGGGTCACGACTACCCCTCCATTGTCCGGAAGCATTGTCCCATATTTTCATGGCTGACAGTTTTCTTCTAGGATAAAAGTTGTGGTATGTATTACATATTTTTGCCTAAACTTCCTATGTTATAAGATTACAACTGTGCCAAGACTAAAATAAGTAATACTACAAAAATAAGAAAGAGAGAGAGAAAAAGTACATTATCTTCTGCAGCAGAAACAAGAAAAGAAGTAAATTAACCTGGAGGTTTTATTTTTTCAAATGAGCACACTCTTTCTATTCTATTTTGCCTTTGTCCCTGGCCCCTCCCTTTCAGTGCTTGCTGTATGTATACATACATATATAACAACAAGGAAGACATGAGATATGCCATTCGGAAAGTCTCTATAAATGTAAGAACAGGAATGTATCCAAAATGTATATATATATATATATATACATATTAGAGAAAATTTTAAAAAGGCCATCTGAGAAAGAAGTTCTGAAGAATGATTCTGAAAAATCAGTTACAGACAGTTGTGTGGCATGGGCAATTTATGGGACGACTAGCAGTGGAACCACCATTTATCCCCAGACTCTTTGGAGCCCATTCCCTATGGAGGGATACATTGCTCAGTTTTGATACAGGAAGAAGAACCTTGGTGACAGACTTTGTTAACTCCCCAAGGGAGGCCTCATCCTCTTTGCGAGTGGATGGGGGTAGCGTGGGGGAGAAGTGGGGAGAAGTGAGAGAGTGGGAGGAAGAGAGAAGTGGATTGGTATATAAAATAAGATTGTTTTCAAAAACCAAAGAGATAAAGAAAAAAGAATTGAATGTCATTTGACTATTTTTCCCTATTATTAGTATGTAGTATCCTTCCCTATCCTTTTTAATTAGGTGTGGCTTGAAATCATTTTTATTAGTTATTAAAATAACTACACCATTTCATTTCTTATGTCCACTTTCTTGGAATGTTTTTCCAATAATTTACACTGATATATATTAATATTGAGGAGTGGTTTTTGGATGAAACAGAAAGATTGCTATAATTTTCACGTCCATTTTGTTAGTCTGTGTCTTTTTATTAGGGAATTGGGACCACTGACATTGCAGACATCAATGGCCAATGACCAATATTTTTTTTTATTCCTATTATTTTGTTGTTGAGGTTGTTTTGGTGATGGTGGTGATAATGTTTATTTGTGCTTCTGTCCTTTTTATTTTTATGGGTGAATATTTTTATGGCTATAGTTTCAGGGCTATAGTTGGTCTTTTCTTAGGTAGGACTTTTCCTTTTAGCAACTTCTATCTGGCTAGATATACAGATAGGCATTGTTTAAATATATTTTATTATAGATGATTTTATTTTCTCAATTTATGGTTGTTAAAAGTTTTGCTGTGCATAATAGTCTGGATTGTGATCTGTGATCTCTTAGAAGCTACAGCACATCTCTCCAGGCCCTTCTGACTTTTAGTGTCTCCATTGAGAAGTCTGATGTAATTCCAATAGTTCTGCTTGTACATGTTACTTAGCCTTTTCCCCTTGAATCTATTAATCTTCTTTCTTTGTTCTGGATGTTCAGTGTTATTTATTGTTGTGTGCCAAGGGAACTTTCTTTTCTCCTTGATGTTTTGTATGCTGTTTGTACCTTAATATTCATAGCCTTCATTAGGTTCGGTTAAAAAATAATTTCTAGTTTTGTTGAATATATTTTCCGGTCCTGTGATCTTGGATTATCTTTCTTTTTCTATTCCTATTATTCTAAGGTTTGGTCTTTTCATAGTGTCTCAATGTTATGTGCCAGGAATATTTATATTTAACATTTTCTTTAACTGTTGAATCCATTTCTTCTATGGTATCTTTAATATCTAAGAGTCTTTCTTCCATTTCTTATAATATCTTGGTGAAGCTTGCCTCTGAACTTTGTTTTTAAATCGCTAAATGTTTTATTTCCTCAATTCCTTCAGTTTTGGTTTTCTTTATTGCTTCTATTTTCATTTTTAGATGTAAATACTTTTATTTATTCTTTTCAACTGTTTCTTTTCCTGTATTTCTTTAAGGGGTTTAATAATTTCTTCTATACTGTTCCTTAAATACATACATATTTTTCTACTGCCAGGTTTAATGTCTTTTTCTGGTGCTTCAGCTCTCCTATAATATACAGGGCCTGTTATAGCATTAAAGCTGAGCTGTAGTAGAGACACATTGCTATTGTTATTATTGATTATGTTTTTGTGATGGTGTCTAGACACCCGGGATTGGGATTATTATAGGTCTAGGTGCTAATTTCAGGACTTGTCTTCATTGAATGGGTATTTTGTCTCTTGATTTTTTTTGTTTGTTTTTTTCCTCTAGATTTTCAGGGTGTGGTGTTCTGTTGTAGTGCTAGAGAAAAGATTGTATATATATATGGAAGAAAGGAAGAAAGGAGTCTTAAAAGTTCTTCAGTTCCTTGTCCTGCTCAGCTAGTGTGTTCCCAGTGAATGCCAGCTAGTCGTGGAGGCTGGGATATGGGATGCACCCATTGTGATCCATTGCAGGTGCAGTCAGAGAACAAAGGAAAACCCCAACAATTTTTCTGCCTCAGAGCTGAGGATGAGAGTGGGTTATTGGATTTGGCTAAACAACGTGAGAAAAGAATATCTGCAAGTAACCTTCCTGGTTTTCTGGGAGGCATTGCCTTTAGGGATAGCAGGTGTAACTTCCTGGGGTTAAGGCTTTGGATAAGTCAAAGAGCAGAGTGAGGGAGGTCATAAGGGAAAATATAGGCAGGCATTTGGGTCCCACCTGTCATTCCCCAAATAATCACTAAGATAATTAATATTAGTTATAAATCTTAGGCTAATAGATTAGGCTTTATTTTAACTAACTCTCATAACATAAATTAACCCATATTTCTTATCTATGCTATGCCTAGTGACTGTACCTTTTTATCAGCACAGCACGTTCATCCATTTCCTCCTCTATTTCTGGCTGCCATTGCTTGTGGCTTTACCCTTCAACTTTCCAGTGTTTCCTCAGTTTGACTCTTCTTTTTAACTTCTTCCTTGAACCAATCGGAAAGGACCTGGGCAATGTTACATCTTCACAATGTACAAAAAGATGGTTCTATAACAGTTCCTCCATGTTGTCTACGTACAAATAAAAAGTTTTACCTTTAACATCGTAAGCTACATAAAACAAAATATATACAACAAGAACAAGTTACAAGTAAGAATTACAGTTACATTTTCCAATCAATTTGTATTTGGCAAAATTAGATAAAATACTGTATGACATATTTTATCTTTGTGAGTCTAAAATGTTATAGCTAATTTACTTTTATCATAACTAAGCAAAACTATAAGCTTAATTATTTGTTCTTTAAGTCTTTCAAAGACCCCAGAAAGGTGAAATCTTACATAATGGACAGAGATCTCTTGTTTCCTGAAGAGTTTTCCAAAGTTCTTCTGTAATGTTGGGGCATCCATCTTTGACATATACGCCTAATAAATGTGACAGACATTTCTGATAAGCAGGGACTTTTGTCCTACCTCGTCTTGGCAAAGTTTATCAGTTGCTTTTGCATCTATTTATTTATTGACCCTGTTTGTTGGTCCAGTTTGGAAGAGATACTGCGAGCAATTGAGGCAAGGGCCCAAGGGCAGTTTCTTTGCTTAATGGATAGCTTGTACCAAAATGAAAACAAACTCCGTATGAGTTTTTTTAATTCCCATCCTCATCTCTGAAGAAAATTGATACTCCCAGGAGCAGACATGTCTCACTATCAAGAAAAGGCTTATGTTAATGAAATATTTTAAATGCTATATTCTGTTACTCTTTGAAGTGTTTGATGATCTATCTAAATATATTTGTTTAAACTTGAAAACATACCTAATATGACAAATTTGATTAATATAGGTTACTAAAAACTTATATTTCTTAATTATACAATATATTTTAAATGAGATGTATAAATACAATACCCCAAACAAAAGTAGAAATATAAATATATTTATAAATCTATAAAATAGGTTAATACTTGGTTTTCGTATTAAAGTAGATTCAATAATCTACTATTTTATCTCATTTCTATACTACTGAAAGACCCTTATTTCTAGGGTTCAGGGAAGGATTCTCCAGACTCAATAAGCCATGCCAATGGATGCAAACAGCAAGAAGATTTTTTATTGTCGCCTACGGGTGACTCAGTACTCTCATGAGACTAGCCCCCTCGTGTATTTTTTTCAGCAAGTATGTAGGGTCTCGGGGTTACATAACAGGGAAGTATAGCAACAGCAACATCATTGGTCGGTTCAAATTAACATGTGAGGTGGGTCAATATCAGGACCAAAACAAGTCTAGATCAAGCCAGTTTCAACCAGTTTCTGCCCTCTCGGGTTTTGATAGATTACACAAAGGACTGGGTATTTTTCCTTTTTGGCAGGTGCAACCGTTCTCAAGACTGCTTCTTGGTGAGTTCCCGATAGAACATCCCCATTGTCTTGCTCTTTGGGCTGAGGAGAGAGAAGGACTTGATCGGGGGAAGGGGAGGGAAATGGGAGGCAGTGGCAGGGAGGAGGCAGAAATCTTCAATAAATAAATAAATTAATTAAAAAAAAAAGACTGCTTCTGCCACCCACAGATATCCTGTTTTGCCCTAACCCAGTTTTAACATAAAAACGCCTAAGTTAGAAACTGGGGTAGGAGTCTTATTGAGTTAGGGTCTCACACTATATCCCCCTTTTTCTTTCTGAAACAGATCTTTGAATTGAGCTCCTTTATTTGATTATTTTCTTATCTTTTTTCCCATCACCAATAATAATTTGTCACCAAAGCTCATAAATAAAGAGAAACATTCATAATCCATCTTTTAGGAATGTGGCCACTGTTTTCTCTAGACTTCTTTCTGTTGTCTGGGGGCACTGGAATCTTTGGGAAACAATGTGAATTTTTTTTCTAAATATATCTTCTTTATTTATTGCCTTCAAAGGATGATTTAGTCAAATGCTCAGTCGAATAAAAAGCCCATTAAAAATCTTCATTTTAAATGTGTGAAACTATACATATTGAATAACCATCCAATAGAAACAAGCTATAAATCATTTACATAATTTAAAATCTCATTACCACATTAGGAAAACTAAAAATAAATTTCTTGAATATATCTTTGTATCATATTTCACTTTTTAATATACAAAATATTACTATTTTAATATGAAAACATTATCTTGTATGTTCTTTTTTTTTTTCTGCAAAATAATCCATGCATCTCTGTTCTGAGATTATGGTTTTATATATTTTTTATTGATTTTTTTCTTGTTTGAAGTAGTCTGTGGGATTCAGCCAACAGCCTTAAAGCTGTTCTAGATGGAGAACTTTGAGGAAACTGTGACAGAGACATTTGAGATGCTGTAATACATGGGTTACTTGGTTTTTATTGTTATCTGGCCTCTTGCTCTGAAAATACATAAAGTTTTTAAACATATATATAACTAAATCTGTACTGCTGAAGAAATTCGACAATTTCAGAAACAGGGTCAAAAGCTCATGGAATTTATCTAAATACCCCCTCCATAAGGACTACCTTTAATATAATCACTGCATTTAGTGCAAGCTTCCAAAAGAGAGGGGCAATCCAAAATTCCACCTAGCTATGAAGAAGTCATCAAAAACATCACTACTATCAATTAGGCTTCATCCCAGAGATGCAGGGATGGTTCAACATATGAAAATTTGTCAATGTTATCCACCATAAAAAAATTGAAAGAATAAAAACATAGGTTCATCTCATTAAATGCTAAAAAAAACTTTGACAAAATCCAATATCCCTCCATGATAAAATTATTAGAGTGATCAGGGATTCAAAGAACATAACTAAGCATAATAAATGAAATATACAACAAACCAACGGCCAACATCGAAAAAAATGGAGAGAAACAAAGCAATTCCACTAAAATCAGGAACAATAAAAAGCCTGTATACTCTCTACATATCTATTCAATAATATAGTACTCCAAGTTCTAGGTACAACAATAAGACAATAAAAGATTGAGGGAACACAAATTGAAAGGGAGTAAGTCAAATTTTCACTATTTGCAGATAATACGATAATCTATGTAAGTGACTCCAAAAATTTAAACAGGGAATTCCTACAGTTAATTACCTTCAGTAGTGTGGCAGGATAAAAGATTAACTAAAAAAAAATTAGTAGCCTTCCTAAATACAAATGTTAAAAGGGCTGAGAAAGAAATCAAAGAAATATCACCCTTTACAATAGCCACAAATAATATAACATATCTCGGGGTAACTCTAAGTGGTAGTTCTGTATGACAAGAACCTTAAGTCTTTGAACAAAGAAATTGAAGAAGATATCAGAAAATGGAAAGATCTCTCATGCTCTTGAATAAGTATGATTATCGATTATCATAGTAAAAATATCAATTTTGCCAAAAGTAATTTGCAGATCCAATGGAATCCCCATCAATAACCCAATGCAATTCTTCAAAGACATTGAAAGAATTATATTCAGTTTAATATAGAAAAATAAACAAATAAAAAACCTAGGACAGCCTAAACATTCTTGTATAATAAATGAATTTCTGGAGACATCACCACCCCTGACATAAAGGTGTAGGTGTACTATAGAGCTAAAGTAATGAAAACAATTTTCTACTAGCATAAAAGCAGACACATGGATCAGTGGAACTTAATTGAAGACACTGATACTAATCCACACACCTGTGAACATCTGATTTTTGACAAAGAAGCCAAAATTGTACAATGGAAAAAAGCATCTTCAACATATGGTATTGGAATACCTGGATGCTTGTGTTTAGAAGAATGACAATAGGCCATATCTATTTCCATGTACAAAACTCAAGTCCAAGTAGGTCAAAGACCTCAACATAAATCCAATTACTCTGAACCTGGTAGAAGTATGAAGTAACCATGAGCACAATGGCACAGAAAACCACTTCCTAAATATAATACCAATACCACAGACCCTGAGAGCAATAATCAAGAAATGGGTCCTTTTGTAACTGAGAAGCTTCTGTAAAGCAAAGGCTATGGTCAATACAAGACGAAACAGCAGCCTATAGAATGGAAAAACATCTTCACCAGCCTCACATCTGACACAGGGTTGATCTCAAATACATATAAAGAACTCAAAAAACTAGACACCAAAATATCAAATAATCTACCTAAAAGTGAGGTACAGATGTAAACAGAAAATTTTCAACAGAAAAAAAAAAACTCAAATGGCCAAAAGATATTTAAGGA
The DNA here is from genome assembly GCF_014885135.2 of Alexandromys fortis. Lineage (NCBI taxonomy): Eukaryota > Metazoa > Chordata > Mammalia > Rodentia > Cricetidae > Alexandromys > Alexandromys fortis. The sequence goes on from NW_026067917.1 coordinate 12,429,376, forward strand.
ATTACTCAACATCTTTAGTCATTAGAAAAATGCAAATCAAAATAACTCTGAAATATCATCATATATCTATCAGCATGACTAAAATCAAAAACACTGATGACAGTTTATGCAAAAAAAGAATATAGAGTAAGAGGAATACTTCTCCATTCTGCTTGGAGAATAAATTTGTACAGCCAGTTTGGAAATTAGTATGACATTTCTCAGAAAACTAGGAATCAATCTACCTCAAGGCCCATTAATACTAATTTGGGCATATACTCAAAGGCTGCACAATCATATCATAAGAACATTTGTTCAGCTATGTTCATAGTAGCATTATTGGTAAAAGCTAGAATCTGGAAACTACCTAGATGCCCATCAACCAAAGAATGGATAAATAAAATATGATAGATTTACACAGTAAAGTATTACTCATAGAAAAAATACAGAGACATCTTAAAATTTGCAAGCAATTGAATGGAACTTTAAAAATAATCCTGAGTGAGGTCATCCAGTTTCAGAAAGACAAACACGGTATATATTGATATTAGATGTAAAGCAAAGGATAACCAAGCTTCAATACACAATTCAAGAGAAGCTAGTTAAAAAGGTGGCCCCCAAGATGGAAACATGGAGGGCCCTAGAATGGAAAATAGTTTAAGATCTCCTGGGTAAACTGGGAGTAGGATGGATGGGAGGCAATGGGGGATGGAGCATGAGTGATCAAGAAGTCCAAGGAGTGGAGGGATGGAGGGGAAAAACAGTAAAAGGGATATCTTGATAAAGGGAATTATTATGGGGTTAGAGAGAAAACTGGTGTTAGAGAAATCTCAGAAATTCACAAGGATGACTCTAAGACTCCTAACAATAGTGGAGAGGGTGTCTGAAAGACCCTTCCCTTTAATCAGATTAGTAACTACCTTAATTGTCCTCATTACAGAATCTACATGCAGTAACTGATGGAAGCAGACATAGTGACCCATAGTCAAGCACTGGGATGAGCTCCTGGAGTTCAGTTGAAGAGAGGGAGGAGGGATCATATGAACAAGAGGGGGTCAAGATCATGTTTGGGAAAATGACAGAGACAGCTGTCCCAAGCTATTGGGATTTCATGGGCTATGGACTGACATCTGGAGAACCGGAATGAGGCCAAAGTATACACTCTGAATGTGGGTGACAATTACCAGGTTCCTCCTGGCAGTGTCAATAGGACCTATAACAGTTGCATGAGATGGCTTTTTGGAGCCCATTCCCTATGGTTGGATATCTTGCTCAGCTTTGATACAGGAAGAAGTGGCTTGGTCCTACCTCAAATTAGTTTGTCAGACCTTATTGACTCCCCAGGGAAGGTCTTACCACCTATGAGGAGTGGATGGGGAATGTAATGTGGGGGAAATGAGAAGGTGGGAAAAGAGGAAGGAAGGGGGAACTGGGATTGGTGTGAAAATGAAAAGTAATTTTTTAATTTATTTATTTATTAAAGATTTCTGCCTCCTCCCTGCCACCGCCTCCCATTTCTTTCCCACTCCCCCAATCAAGTCCCCCTCCCTCATCAGCCCAAAGAGCAATCAGGGTTCCCTGCCCTGTGGGAAGTCCAAGGACCACCCACCTCCATACAGGTATAGTAAGGTGAGCATCCAAACTGCCTAGGCTCCCACAAAACCAGTACGTACAGTAGGATCAAAAACCCATTGCCATTGTTCTTGAGTTCTCAGTAGTCCTCATTGTCCACTATGTTCAGCGAGTCCGGTTTTATCCCATGTTTTTTCAGACCTGGGCCAGCTGGCCTTATGAGTTTCCAATAGAACATCCCCATTGTCTCAGTGTGTGGGTGCACCCCTCGTGGTCCTGAGTTCCTTACTCGTGCTCTCTCTCCATCTGTTCCTGATTTGGACCTTGAGATTTCAGTCCGGTGCTCCAATGTGGGTCTCTGTCTCTGTCTCCTTTCATCACCTGATGAAGGTTAATATTCAGGAGGATGCCTATATGTTTTTCTTTGGGTTCACCTTCTTATTTAGCTTCTCTAGGATCACGAATTATAGGCTCAATGTCCTTTATGGCTAGAAACCAAATATGAGTGAGTACATCCCATGTTCCTCTTTTTGGGTCTGGCTTACCTCACTCAGGATAGTGTTTTCTATTTCTGGCCATTTGTATGCAAAATTCAAGAAATCATTGTTTTTTACTGCTGAATAGTAATCTAATATGTATATATTCCATACTTTCTTCATCCATTCTTCCATTGAAGGGCATCTCGGTTGTTTCCAGGTTCTGGCCATTACAAACAATGCTGCTATGAACATAGTTGAGCATATACTTTTGTTGTATGATAGGGCATCTCTTGGGTATATTCCTAAGAGTGGTATTGCTGGGTCCAGGGGTAGGTTGATCCCGAATTTCCTGAGAAACCTTCACACTGCTTTCCAAAGTGGTTGCACAAGTTTGCATTCCCACCAGCAATGGATGAGTGTACCCCTTTCTCCACAACCTCTCCAGCAAAGGCTATCATTGGTGTTTTTTATTTTTGCCATTCTGACAGGTGTAAGATGGTATCTTAAAGTTGTATTGATTTGCATTTCCCTGATCGCTAAGGAAGTTAAGCATGATCTTTAGTGTCTTTTGGTCATTTGAACTTCTTCCATTGAGAATTATCTGTTCAGCTCAGTACCCCATTTTATAATTGGGTTGATTAGCCTTTTATGGTCTAGTTTCTTGAGTTCTTTATATATTTTGGAGATCAGACCTTTGTCAGTTGCGGAGTTGGTGAAGATCTTCTCCCAGTCAGTGGGTTGCCTTTTTGTCTTAGTGACAGTGTCCTTTGCTTTACAGAAGCTTCTCAGTCTCAGGACGTCCCATTTATTCAATGATGCCCTTAGTGTCTGTGTTACTGGGGTTATACGTAGGAAGTGGTCTCCTGTACCCATGTGTTGTAGAGTACTTCCCACTTACTCTTCTATCAGGTTCAGTGTGTTCAGACTGATATTGAGGTCTTTAATCCATTGGACTTGGGTTTTGTGCATGGCAATAGATATGGATCTTACAGATTGACATCCAGTTTTGCCAGCACAATTTGTTGAAGATGCTTTCTTTTTTTTCCATTGTATACTTTTAGCTCCTTTATCAAAAATTAAGTGTTCATAGGTTTGTGGGTTAAAGTTCTCAAGACAAGATAGTCAACACTTGGTGTGATAGAGATAAATAATGCTTTAGCCAAGCATAGCCATTGACACTCTATGCACATCTTCCTGTGTTTTCATTACTTAATTTGTCCAGTGCTGCGGTTACTTCCTTCATCTGAATACCTGAGACTGCCAGCTGGTTTTTTGTAACCATCTATATTGACAGGATAAGCCTTTTCTCCAGTCCTGCCTCAAGGCACTCTCTTAATCTTCAGAATACTTCTAACCTGAAACACATAGAGCTTTCTCTTTAACAGGAAATTGCAAGAAAATGTACAGACATAATCTTATAAACTATTTTCCGCAAAGAGTGGGTCAAAAGCACAGGTGAAATACATTGTCTTTAAATGCTAAATCCTATTGAAGTACAAGGTTATCTTCTGGTATTGCATGAATTTCAGTTAAGTAGAGATGACATTAGAGCAAGAGATTAATGCTACAGACAGAGGGGTTGCTGAACCTAAAAAAAACTTGGGAAGAAGCCATTATTCACATACAACTGTTTATATTGACACTTGAAAGCACATTTTCACTAACTGAAGTCTATGCCACAATTTTTCTTGTATCTTTTGCAACTGGGGATAATCACTGCCTTATTATATATCTATGGTCAACTTCATTTTCCTAACCAAACATGATCTAGGAATAAAATTTTCTCTCCAGTCTGTAACCTGCTTTCTTACTAGGATAAATAAGTAGACTTAATCTCACTCTCAGTGAATAGGTGCCATGACACCAGGCTAAAGGTCACAAGATACAAGTCATTTCAACAGTGTTCTTATTATTTTTGTGATTTTTAGACTGTGTGCAGAGTCATATATATATACTTTTCAATCATTACTATGTGCAACAGCTAAGTTTTGTTTTATTTTATTTTCAGAGAATAGGGCAGGTACTAATTTTCAGAGCAGAAATATTGTCCTATATTTCAGGTTTCCTTTTTTCTTTTTCTTTTTAACTTTGCTAAGACACCTAAGAAGATGGAGTCAAGCTATTTCTATTGTTTATTCGTAAGAGTATTTGTTCTTGTGGTATAGCTGTTTGAATATTTAATCCACTGTTCCCTTATCTTGTCAAAGTGTAGGCCAGTTTAAAGATCTTCATGTTCAGTCTTGCAGGTCACTGTGGAGGTTGGGTGTTAAGATTGGCCTCAACTCACCTAGGGATAGATGTAATTTCTGAGTCCACAAGAAAGTTTTCTGGAGACTTAAAAGATCACTGATACTGACCTTCAGAAGTGTGAAGAGAGTTCAGATGTTTCTAAAAGCAAAGGAAGGGGTTGATGTCACAATATGAGTGGGTTTTGCTCTATGGTGGCATGTCATAGGATACCAGATTGTCCTCAGGGGTAAATCAGTGAAATGGAGGCCAGTGTCTTTCTTTGTGGCCAAGGGTTGAGGGCTCTCCTTGTTACAGTGTTACTTTGTAGGTGAGGCAGTAGACTGATTCTCAGGTTCCCTATCTGGGCTTCCAGATTGTAGAGTTCTAAGCACTTATAATGTTGGAACAATGGGTAAGATCACTGATTGGAAAGTGTGTGTACTGACTCTGGAAAGTCTACCTGAGATTCCAGGTTGTGAATCTCTACACTGTTCATGAGTGATGCAGTCAAGGACATCATGGTGTGGCTTGCTAGTGGGCATGTGAATTTGAACTTCAAGTTCCAAACCTATAGTTCTATGTATCAGGACTTCAGGTGGACCTGGCATAGTATTGGAAGGCAGAATGGTTCTGTGGATTCCTACATTGGTTTTTAAGCCACAGTAATAAATTAGTGATTAGTGGCATCTATGATCATAAGCTACAAAGTAGGAAAGATGGCTACAAGACAGTTGAAGAATTCTGGATCTTGGGGACCCTAAGTAGAGTTTCAAGTCACAGGACATCATGTGGTCATAAAGATACATAGTGAGTGGAGTTGCTGGAAGGTTTTGCAAATTCTTGAGTTGCCTCATTAATCCATTTATTTGTGCTTCTGTTGATTCCTTAATATAGGCACTTAGACCTATACATTTTCCTCTTATGACTGCTTTTAATGTGTTCCAGAAGGGTTTTTTTTTGTGTGTGTGTTTTCATTTTGATTTAATGCCAAAATGTGATTTTTATTTTTGTTGATTTTTTTCTTTGATCCATTCATCATTCAATAGTTTGTTGATTAATATCTATTATTTCTTGTAGTTACTAGAGATTCATTTGATATTGAATCAAACTTTTATTTCTTTGTGGCCAGATAAGATACACATAATTCTTTATATATTTTTCTGCAGTTGTTTAGAGTTTTTTGAGTTCCAATAAATGGTCTACTTTAGGGGAAATTCCTTAGGCTGATGAATATATTCCTTGATGCTTGAGTAAAATGCTCTCTCTCTCTCTCTCTCTCTCTCTCTCTCTTTCTCTCTCTATATATCATACTTTATGTATGATATCATTTAATTATAATATTTCTTTCTTTTTTATCCAGATAGCATTTCCACTGTAGATTGTGGATTATTTATATTACCCACTATGAGTTATTACTCAAGTGAGGTTAATCTGTGTCTTCAATTCCTATGAAATGATATCTTTTGAAATTCGGAGCACTAGAATTTAGTCTCTATACCCTTAATATTATAATACTTTCTTGTTTCCTTGATTGTCATTTATTTTCCTTCTTTATCACTTTCCATTAATTTTAGTTTGAAATTTTTGGCCAGATATTAGAGTTGCAATTCTTTCCTGTTTCCTGATGACATTTGTTTCAATTTTTTTTCCATCCTGTCATCCTGAAATGGTAGTTTGAAGATGAAATGAGTTTCAAAATCAGAAGAAAATGTATTTTTAATCCATTGAAATTACTGTGTCTTTTGACAAGAAATTTGAGGTAAATTGATATTTAGTCATTACAGAATAATATATGTTGATTTCTGTCTTTTTGACAATTGTTGTTTGTATTCTTATTTGATTTTTTTCTTCAATAATTATAGCCCCATTTATTTTCTTTCCATGTCTCTTGAGTATGCCTATTCCTCTTCTCAATTGAAATATCACTTGCAGTATATTCTGTAGGACTGGTTTCTTGGACATAATTTTTTTTTCATGTATTTGCTCATATCTTTGGGGGGGGTTGATTTACAATTTTCAAATTTATTTATGTATTTATTTATTTTTCATATTAACTTACCTCCATTATAATTTTCAGAATATTGTTGTAAAAGTAGTAATCTTGGTTGGCTAGCAGTTGTTGTAGTTGTGGCAGTAATGTAGATCACTATCTGAATTTCCTGAGACTTAGAAATACTTACAAATTTAATTTTTTAAGAACAGCTCACTGCATATGGAGGTTTGACTTGGACAGATTATCAAGGAACCCAGAGCTTTAAGGCAGTAGAAAATCAAGAGGTTACTGTCCAGAGCTCAGACTAGGAATTTGTAGATCTGAACTGGAAATGCAAGTCTGTGTTCTATGTGCAAGATTAGGACCACTGCTTCTGGTATAATCATAGCAAGCCTTGCTTGACTCAGAGAAGCCATAGAGGATTTGCAGTAGAATGCACTGGGTGGCAGTAGCAGGCCAGACCAAGCCAGGCTGGTACAGGCCATGGGCCACCATGGGGGCTAAAAAAACCTAGGAAGGACCAAGCAGTGACATAGATTTAGACCACAATGGCTCAATTTTGTTGGCATACAACAGAGTTCCACAATAGACCAGAATGGAGTATAACAAAGATTTATTACTTGGGGATAAACTCACACAAAGTGTAATGATCTGCAATCCTCTGTGTGTACTGGGAACTGGAAACAAATCCAGCAGCCATGAGGTCCCCACACACTTTTCATCTGCATTTATAGTACATGAGATCACACCCAAAGTGGGACAGTATCTTAAAGGCTGTTGGCTGATGAGTTCCCACAATATAGATATTTTTGAAATTTGATTCTGAAATCTTACCTGACTACTAGGCATAGCCATAAATAGCTTTGAGTATCTTCAATGATCTAAGTAATTGAAATGTTGTTGAGACCAATGTTTAAATTCTCAAAAAACTTAGTAAATATCTACTCTCAAGATGTCAATCTCTTGAACAATTAAGTTGGTTCAATAGCTCCTTTGTTCATGGCTCTGGCTCCTTATTAGATCCCTAATTATGCTACATTTTATTTTGATGTTTACTCCCTGCTTTATACATTTTTTTTCAGTGAGTGATTACCAGCATTGCTAGAATTAATTAACTCTTAATTAATCAGAATTAATTTATGAGGTTGTGGTCCACTATCAGAACCTGAGTGCCTCCAATACAGGTTATTAGGCTTCCAAAGCCTATGGTGATACCTCTTCATTAAAAAAACAAGACAGGAGAAGACTTTGGAGTACCCTGCATATAAGGTTGCAGTTCACCATGACCTGATAGCTATCTGAGATAGTACAAAATGGAGGAATCCCTTTCTCAGAGAGTTTCTAAGTTCCAATGCCTGAACTTATTTGGAGGACAACTTTGCACACAGCTCTCTGCCAACAGTGTGTGACTCAGCACTTAAGTGTCTTTCTTTCTTCCTGAATTCTCTGGTATTTTAATTGGTGTATCATTAACATTTGTACATCCTCAATAGGTACATCTGCATATGCAAATTAGGTATATTCCTTCCCTTGTCTGTTTTCCTTCTTTCCCCCCTGACTTGAACTAGCCCCATTGCTTCAATAAAGAAAATGTCTCTCTGAAGCTAACTCCTGGAAGTTCCTTCCTTCAGGCTCAGAACTATTTGAACCCTGCTAGCGACTTCTGCTTCCTTAGCTCTCTTGGGCCACTGTCCAGTGATCCACAAGGAAAAAGGAGAATAACAATATGTTGTATAAATTTTTGTTCACATTAAAACGTGGTAGGCTCAAATTTTCCCCATTACTATTGATTAAACATAAGATGGATTTTCTGGAGCCTATATTGGTATCACTTTAATTTTGCTTTGGAAACTAGAGTTAGTACAGACATTGTTTTCATGGCTTGTATAAAGTATGAGTTTCTTAGCACATTCTTTTTTATTTTTCACAACATTAATGTCAGATACTGAAAGTTAGGAAGCGATATTCATTGTAAACTTCATTAAATATTCTCATATATTACCATTTTAAGATGTGTCTTAATTGCTTGTCTGTTTCTGTTTAAAACACTGAGACAAAAGCAATATAAGGAAGGAAGGGTTTGTGTTTGTAATGGTTTAGATAAAAAAAAAAAAAATCACAGTTCCCTGAGGGGCAGCAACAGGCCATGAAGGGCAGTCTGGTCTCACAAAGAGCCACAGTGGGTGAGAGACAGACTGATATCCATGCCATGCCATGGAGAATAGGTTTGGATATAGTTTATTCAGTGCAGGAAAGGGGGGGGAGGGGAGAGAGAGAGAGAGAGAGAGAGAGAGAGAGAGAGAGAGAGAGAGCATGTGTAGCCTAAAAAACAGAAGGAAGATTGTTTGCCTAGGCAGAAGGAGTGAGCAGGCAGGGCTTGTCTCTTAAAGGGACAGGACAGACCACTACAATCTTTACTAAAAGTATCAATGTACAGTTAATCAGAGCATGGGGGCAGGTTCTTGAGGCATCTGTTCTTATTGCATCTTCAAACAAGAAGCTGACAGAGGTAAATGCTGATATTCAATATTCATCTTAAATTTTCTTTGGTCCAGGACTCAGTCCAGGAAATGATGCTGCTTCCATTCATAATTCCACATAGACATGCCCAGATGCTAACCTAGTCTGGATAATCCCGGGCAGACATGTTCAGAGGCTTCTTTCCTTTGTGATTCCAGGCCCTATTATGTTGACAGTCAACATAGGCCATCATAATTGTTCAAGTGACAACAACAGGCATGATTGCTCACACAAGACTACCAGGTAAATTTCAGAGCTAATTTAAATTTTATCAATAGTTCTAATAATGTCCTTTGTTGTGGGTCAAGATCTGAAGCAGGATGATGCACTAATTTTATCATAATCTTTCTCTTTATTCTAAAACATTGTATCTCTAATAGGAAAAAAATGTTAGCTTTGTATTTATTGTTAAATGTTGTTTTCTTTATATTTATTTATTTATTCTCTATGTATATAATTTTATATTCTTAAATTTTTATATAAAATCTTATACTATATACAAAAAGATCTTACACCGAACATTAAAAAAAACTAGTGCTAATGTTGAGTATATATTCATAATTTTTCAGTTTTGAAGTACAGCTATGGTACATGGAAAAACAGATAAAATAAAAATAGTTTGACAATTTACAACAGTGGTCCTCAACCTTTCTAGTGTTGTAATTATTTAATGCAGTTTCTCTTGATGTGGTAATCCACAGCCATAAAATTATATTCATTGCTGCTTCATAACTGTAATTTTGGTACTATTATGGATTCCAATGTAAATATCTGATATGCAGGATGTCTGATATATGAACATTCTAAAGAGTCATTTGATTCCTGGTCTGAGAACCACTGATATGCAGTCTGTACCTAGTAAAAACCAAGTTTTCTAGCTGAGTATGTTGGTTATATTCAGCTTTCATACACTAACAAATTATTGTGAGTTTTTTTTTGTTTAATTTAAGTTTCTTATGAAACTTTCAATAACCTTTCTATGATTTATTTGGAATATAGAAACTTTTTTTCATTATTCCACACAAGATTTTGATTTAATTTTTTTTCAGGAAATTATATATTATTATGCTACTAAAAATTGCATAGAGACAGAATATTCAGATAACTGTCACTCTGTTGCTCGTCATTTTTGCCATGTGCTTCTCATTCACTTAGAACTAATAAGCTCACTCAATATTTTCTCTCTCTCTCTACTGTTTTGAGCATTTTTCCCATGAAGAACAGATAACATATCTTCTGTCATTGTCATCTCAATTAATATTTAAATCTGGAAACTTACTACACATGTATTTGTAAAGATGGCCCTAATTATCTTATGACTGAAATCTATATTGTTTATTGTAGGTTTGTTTGTATACTTTCTGATGTATGAATGTTTAGAGGATTTTCATAACTTTTGAAAATAAAATATGCCAGTTAATACCTTTAAAAATAGCAATTTTCTTCTCCCTATAATTGTAACCTTACTTTATCTGTTGCTGTTTTCTCTGTGTTTAGATACCAACTCCTCTGTATGCTATTAGTCTATCTTCTTCTGTGAAAGAAGTGACAAGCTTTCAGACAGGACAAGTATCTTTTGGTGTTTCTCAAAAAATGATATTCACCCAATATAAAAGTCTACTCTTCCTTTTCTGAACAGCTACAATAATATCCCATTAGAATAAATGTAGTATAAGCAGGGAAATTTGTTTTGTTCAAGAAAAATAAAATGGATATAGAATTTCACAAAATTGCACTATTTCAATTTAACAACTACTTGACTACAAATTTGTACATTGTTCAAATAATTGCTTTTAATTTTCATTGTAAAAATAATTTTAGACATGTTTTCCTGCATTTTATTTTTACAACTATGACAAATCTTCTCACATTTTGAACCTTAGAACATCCATCATGCAGCATTGTGGTGGGGGGAGTGTGAGGAGATCCTTTGCCCACTGTTATCACATCAGTTCACTTAGACAAAGCAACACAGGGCCACACAGATCTTCTTTTATAATTCACCAGCTAAATTTAAAGTCCTGTCCAGGTGTGGTGACTGGAAGTAGCTTATCTCCGCCTCAACCTCCGTTTGTGTTTATTGAACACCAGCAGAGCTCTATATCAAAACAGACTGTGGATGCATTTCACCAAGCACAAAACAGAAGTAATTACACTCAGCGTGGTAGGGAAGAAAAGATTCATGAGGTGGTACCCATAAATTATTCATTTAAGAAGCTGTGCAGCAACATTTAAACTGCATATTTATAATTCTCAAAACATAAGTAGAAAGGTTTTCTAAAAGAAATATTTTATATTTTCCTACCTTCTTTATATTTTGAATAATAGAATTCTGTTGCATTCTTCAAAATGTGGTGCCTCGATTTTATACTCCCCTAATTTTCCCATGTCTTTTGTACTTACCATTCTGGTTCTTGCCGTTCTTTGTACATTCTTGATCTGTTTAATCTTTGCTTTAACAAGCAATGTAAAATACTTTTCTATTCACATTAGTGAAGAATTTACAACAGAAGTTTGATTTTTTTGTGAATAGGATTCTTTGTAATTTGTGCTTTGGTACATACATTGCAAATAATCATTTTGTGAGATGTGAATTTTCAGTATTCATTCCTTTTCCATTAACCAGGCAAATGACAGAATAGAGCTGAAAATCTTGTTTGTACAGGTCGTAACCATTGGATTCATGTAATCTATGTATCCTTTTTTTTAAAAAAAAATGAATAGGTTATTATCAGAAAATCTTTGCATTTGATTCAATAGTAAAAAAAAATGTGTAACACCACGCCAGTAAGTACCTCATTTTAATGAAAATGTTAAGCATATTTTACAGTTCATTTTTCATAAAACATACTGACTTGTGGTGTATAAAACATGTATATTGATATATGTGTGTACATGTGTGTAGGTTAGTCAAAAAGACATTCTCATGATGCTGTAAAAATTGTTTCCTTCTCGTGGGTTAATCAGTTATATGAAACTGAATCCAATTTTTTGTTGCCAACTTATTAAAATCAGCTATACCTGTTGCCTATGGCATCATCATTCCTTCAGACAGTCATGGTAGGGAAAGAGTTTTTTTTCCTGTTCTTACCTAATTAAAATAAAACAAATGAGCTATAATAGAAATGAGAAAATCACCATGGGATATTTCCTTGGGCTACCAGCTCCTCCAGATGGTCATTAATACCCAGATTATAGCACATAACAATTCTCATTAGTTCTTGTTGTGTGCTACATCTTGAAACCAGGCATATTAAATATTTGTAAACTGATTAATATAAGGAATAATACACAATAATGACTCATAACTGTCTTAAAGATTTATTATTTAGAGTGAAAAAAAATCACTGAAACCAAATCAAACCAAAAAAAAGATACATATAGAAAGAAGAAAACAAGAAAAAAAATGAGGGTTTTGAGATGAGTATTAGTGTGTTCATTCAAATAAACATGCAATGACTACACATAAGGATCTTTAAGTAGTTTGGTTTTAGAGATATCAGATGGAGGATTATAATTCATTGAAAATGAAAACACAGAATACTTATATTTCTGGAATACAACAAAAGCATTTCTAGTGGGCAAGTTCATAGCACTAAGTGCAGAAAAAAAAAACTGGAGAGATCGCATACTAGCAACTTAACAGCACATCTAAAAATTATGCAACAAAAAGAAGTCATCATTCCCAGGAGGGATAGACAGCAATAAATAAACTCAGGGTTGAAATCAATAAAATAGAAGGCAAAATAACAAAACAATTAATCAATGAAACAAAAAAAATTGTTATTTGAGAAACTGAACAGACAAACCTTTCTACAAACTGAATAAAAGGCAGAGAGAGAATACCCAAATTAACACAGATAAAAGCAAAAAAGAATACATAAAAACCCAAACCAGAAAAATCCAGAAAACCATCAATATATACATGAAAAACCTATAACACACCAAGTTGGAAAATATAAAAGATAGTTTTTTGATAGGTACCATTTATCAAAGTCATGTCAAGGGTAAATAAACAGTTTAAACAAACCTGTAACCACCAGTGAAATAGAAGTAGTCATTAAAATTCACTCAACAAAATGACCAGTGGCTCAGCTGGTCATTAGCACAGAATGCTACTACACATTTCAAGGAATAATTAATGTTAATACTTCTCAAAATATTTCACAATACAGAAAGAAAACAAATATTGCCCAATTGATTTTATGAGGCCACACTTATCCCATATGAAATGAAGGGGAATTCCAGACCATTTTTTCTTATGAACACAGATGCCAAAATTTAATAAAACATTTGCAAGCTGAATCAAAGAACAGATCCAAAAGATCCTCCAGTGTTTACTAGTAGGCTTCATCCCACAGATGCAAGGTTGGTGCAAAATGTATAAAAATAATATACTACACAAACAGATTGAAAGACAAACAACAAATACTCTCAGTGGTTAAGAACACTGCCTGCTCTTCCTAAAGTCCTGAGTTCAATTCCCAGTAACAACGTGGTGGCTTACATCAAATAATGTGTAGAGTTCGGTTGTGAAAAGTGTATCAGTGTTTACTCAAAATTAAGGCAAGATTTCATACATAGATGCCATGGATGTGGGAAACTGGTTGGTAATGAAATCTGTTTTTTTACAAATTGAAATTCAAGTATTTTTACAAATTGAAAACTATGCTGAAGTATAGCTTGGATTTTCAAACTCTGGAATCGCAGCATACAAGAGAACTTCCACAAAACCAGTCTCCTATCTTACATCTGGACTTCGGGATAGAACTTTTTCTTCTAGAGCAAAGTTACTAGGGGATTTCTCCTTTTAAAATCTGGCAACAAAAACCATTCCAGGTAGAGGTGAGTGGTTGCAACGTTGCATTTTCAACAAAAGTAGAGCCAATGGCATTCAGTTCTCCAGAAATAAACTAACTGAGTATTGCAGTTGAGTGTACCTTGTCAACAAAAGTAATTTCATAAAGAAAAGATAAGCCTTCCTCAACAAAATCAGCTGTGTTTGAATCTGGCTTTGGTATTTCAGAAGGGGTGAAGACAGGTTCCAATAAGGCCCGTTTCCTCTTTTGAAGCCAACTTTTTTATTTGCCCTGTAGGTTCCCTCCCTTCCATTTTGTTGCTGGCAATTCCTTGTCTGTGTGGAAAGCATTAAACAGAGTGTGACCCTGCTTTGTAGAGCTAACGTTGAGTTGATTCCAGGTTGTAAAATTTCTACCTTCTTTACTATTTTGATGGACTACTTTCTGCCCAATATTATTTTTTCCCTTATAAAATTAAAATCCGTTCCTAAGATTTGTAGTGGATCTAGAACTGTACAAATGCTTTAAGCACACATTAATTAGTTCATAATTCTTCCCCAAAGTACCGTCTGCATTGGGCACTGGGATGAGCATGAACATCGAGACCCAGGAAAGTTGACCTAACTTGTTCATGATTACATATTTGTAGATGACTGACTGAGTCATGATCTGAGCCCATATAAATGACTTGATTTTCTGTTTGCAGGTTTGGAGCAGTTTTCTGCAATTGAAACAAACCTTTCTAGAGAGAGAAGAGATGCTCACAACATTTATGACTAAATGCATCTCATAAGTCTGAGGAACTCTTGAAAGTAACAAAATGTTTTTACAAGGTCCTTTCTCAAATTTGCTGGAGTAGCAAATAGGTGTGGAGAGAGATCATATGCCTAATATATTCAATAGTCTGATCAAGTCAAAGAGAGACCCTTAGGGTTGCAGATGTGTGTGTGAGTGCACTTGGGCATGGCCTCTTATACCATTCATGCTGATTTATGTGAACGCCCACTCTCTTTTCTGACTGCAGGATTCGGTTGCTGTTCTCTGTTCCAGCAGAGGATTCTGATTTGTGAGTCAACCCCTAAATAAATAACCATCTATTATTCTCAATTCTGAGCTAATGTGGGATTTCTTTTAAGTGTCCTTCATCTGGCGCCCACGTGGACTCGGACTTCACATCTACTAGTTTATTGCCCATGTTGAGGTGGGGTGTTTTAGTAATGCAGCAGACTTTGAGTAATCCCTTTTATTAGTAACCTCTTCTCTATATTTCTACAAGCAACCCCAATAAAGACTGTGGAATGCCAGTTTGAACTTTGGTAGTCTTTGTTCATTAGCCTATTCCTGGCTTTAAGGTTACAAAAGACTCAGCCCATTTATAACATTCTCTCTACCTCCTGCTTATGAAAGATAAGATCTCTGGTTCCTTCTCTATCCATTTGTTTTGAAAATTTGCTCCACCATTGCAGGTTCTAACTCTTTGATACCAAAACAAAATTAGACTCTTTATTTTCTAAGTTGCTTTGGTCATAGTATCTTTTGATCACAGCAATAGAAAGGAAACAAATACAACCAACATTTAGTCAATAAAATATATAATATATTATCTAATTCATCTACATGTGTTTGTGCATATGGGAGGTGGGTACCTCTTTAAAATTGAAAACTATACTTTACAATTAAAACTGTATTGGTCTAAATACTCCTGTAAGATGCCACTAGGATTCTATGCCCTGTTTATTCCTTATTGTTCCTCAAGTAAAAGATCAAAGAAATTGAGCAAATGTTTGAAGTTGAGCTGCTTATACAATGAGCTAGTCAATGACAAATCTCATTTTCTACTTGTACAGCATTTGGTGTTGAAATAATATTTTCTGGAGAAATAATTCTCATGACTAATGTTTGGCACCAGATAATTTGCATATCTAACAGCACAATGTGATTACCTTCAGTAGAAAATCTCTTTCTGAGGAAGTCTGGTACTTTCACAAAAATTAAACTATGATTTTCTAGGATACAAAGAGCTGCAGGATAATGTCCTATCTACCTGGCACTGATTGTAGGAGGCGTGCACATGTTCACATGTTTTGGCACTAACTAATAATTGGCTATGTGCTATAACAACTATTTTAAGAAAGGAGATTACATGGCTTGGAGACAAAATCATGCCCAAGGATGATAAAGTAGGTGCATCAGTGTTGTCCAATTGCAGCAATTGCTTCAAGATTTTTTCATCAGTTCTTACATTTTGTAATGACAGAGACTGAGAAAGGATACTTTAAACCTTATAAAAAATTATTTAGCATTATGAAAGAGGGTCATTACTAAAAAACTCAGTAGTCACTCAGAAGATATCATGCCTCAGAGGGCAAAGAAAGAAGACATAGT
Organism: Alexandromys fortis; assembly: GCF_014885135.2. Taxonomy (NCBI): domain Eukaryota; kingdom Metazoa; phylum Chordata; class Mammalia; order Rodentia; family Cricetidae; genus Alexandromys; species Alexandromys fortis. The sequence goes on from NW_026067917.1 coordinate 12,445,332, forward strand.
GAATTAAATGATTTTTAAAAATTATGCCAAGCCTCAGGAATGTTTATTAGTGAACAATATTTAAAAAAAAAAAGGTAAGTAGTGGAGGAGGAAGGAGGAATGAAAGAAGAAAGAATTGTATACATATATTATTTTTAGAGGACTGTGGAGTAAATTGTTAAGTATTTGAATGTCTTAAGCTAATATTACTGTGTCACAGTTCCAGTGGAGAAACCTGGCATATACAAATATAAAAGTGGCCACATTCTTTAAGAAACCTACAAGACAGAGTCCCTCTTGCCTCTTCTAGTTCCTCTCATTTTCTTCTGAAATATCATTTTACTCTGATTGGATTTGCACATGCCTTCACTGATTTCAGAAGTCTATTCCATCGTTAAAACTAAAAGAAATTTCTGTACTGAGAGTAGAGAGTGGCACATAGCTCCATAAACAAAGTTTACATGCGGAAATAGTAATCTTCTAATTTGTAATCATTTGTATATGGTGTGAATTTACAGAAATAAATGGAAATTATTGATTAGGGTAATTTGGTCCAGGTATGTGGTGGAGAAGATCTGAAAATTAGACTTTTGTATTTTTGTTTAACAGTCTGTCCTCAGTCCCTAGAGCAGGGTTAGGCACAGAGTCAAATCTGGAATACCTGCTTCTCCTGACTCCATTTACAAAGGATTACGGTCTTAAACCACAACACCAGATTTTAGCAATAAATTTTACAATTTTGACCATATCAAAATCTCTTGCCCTCTAACTTCAGAGACCTATTCTTAAACCCAGGTGTAACACTTGACTTTAACAAAAATGCTATACTGATCAGAATCAACTACGTTAGTATATAAAATAAATCCCATATGAATATGTAGATCTATCTGCTTATATCTGTCATATAACTTTTCACCTCCATATACATAGTAGCTAGAGATTAAATATAAAGTTATTCATAGTAGTATGATTTTCAATTGATTATACTTTTATCTCAAATAACATCAATTATCTTTATGAACCGCTGTGCAATTCCTCTCTGATACCACTTCTTTAGGATCTCTTGATGTGCACAGTGATGGCTATTGCATGCCTTTAATCTAAGCACTCTGAAGGGAGAAGCAAATTGATCTCTGAAAGTTCGAAGCCAGCAGGTCTACAGAGAGAGACCCAGAGCTACAGGGAGAAACCCTCAAACAAGCAAACAACCCCTCCAATCTTTAGGTGGGAGGAGGCAAATAGTTATGAAAATTTTACATGCCGGTACTGATATGAAGGCTGACGATGCATGTGTGCTCCAATAGCCAGAAATATGACAAAGATAAAACATCAGAAAGAGAACAAGACAAACAATACAGTGAAGACTGTTTTAGAAGGCAAGGGTAGAGAAACCTACCTACACTGGAGAATACTCAGAACAAAAAGCTGGTAATCATAGGAATAGAAGATCTCTGAACCTTTGAGTATTCTGTTTAAGTTTTACTGCTGCATACACAAGCAACCATTAGTCTGTTCCTATTCTTTCATTGATGCCCAACAATCATCTTTCTTTCATATGTTTTATTGCATAATTTACTCTGGATGTTAATGCTTTTTAATTTCTGCTTCTTCTTTGCTCTGGATTGCAAAGATGAGGACTCAATTTGCTAGCAGAATCAGTGGCATTAATTGGTCTACACTCAGATCAGGATAAAGAAATTATAAATTAATAGTGAATCAGCATCCCTTGATACTCTCCCGCAATCAGTTAGCACACTTTATGTGTCAGCACACAAATGACAATTTGAAGTGTCAGACTGCAGACCCCGAACCCCTAGAATGAAAGATGACCTGGTTCACATGAGGAAGGAACTTCATAAAATACCTAAAAATCTTATAATTAAGCTTTCCTAAGTCCTTGCCCTGAGAGACCTATGGTCATTTACATGGATAACTGTACACTGGGGAAAAGGAAACCATCAGTTTCTGTGGTGTATTTGTTGCTGGATCTGAATTGGTACTAAACAGGAAACTCTAAGAAATACGGTCATCCAGTTAAAGTTGGTATTTATTGAGATCAGGTGATTAATGGATTTTAGGCTGAAATCCCACTCTTAGAACATATAGGGGATCCCTGAACACAACATCCTGTGGTCATTTGCCAATTTCTAAAACGTAAATAGAAGTTGTCAGAATTTACCCATCGGTACCCTGACCTGTGGGGTAGGGGTAATTATAATTTTAAAGGCTAAAAAAGTTACCTCTGTCAAAATGAAAAATGAATTAAAACAGTATGGCATCTTTGGAGTAAGTGCAAAAATTATTGCTACCGTTAAGGATTTGAAAGATGCGGTGTTGGTGGTTCCCACCACATCTCCCTTTAACTCTCCTATCTTGAGAGTACAGAAACAGAGGGATCATTGAGAATGACCAATAACTATCAAAAACTCAGTCAGGTAGTGATTATTATTGCAACTGATATATGAAATGAGATGTGATATCCTAAATAAAGCAGATTAAAACATTCCATATACACATTGATGAATCTTACACCTCTTTCCCAGTACCTGTCCATAAAGACCACCAGAAGTTGTAAATCCCAGCAGTATACTTTTATATTTTTATCTCAAAAATCAGGGAGGAAATGAAACACAGGATTAGCAGATGATTTTCTTTCATCTACCCTTTCTTTACTATCTAAGTGAAAAACAGAGGTATAGGAATAATAGAATAAAAGTGTAAATTACCGAACTACTTTTAAACTAGAAAGCAACCACTAGTCGTGAATATTTTACATTGGTGTGGATTTTTATATGTTGACACAAACTTAACGTCACTTTTGTTACAGTACACTGTATCTATGTTTCTGTTCTTGTTTGAAGTATTGTATCTGTGCAGTGCATTTAAAAATAAAATACAAAGTTCTAGTACTTGAAAGCTACTATTGCAAACTCTTCAGAATAATTAACTAATTAAGAAATACAGATGAGTAGTCAGTCATCTAGAGCACTCAAACTTGTAGGCAAATTAGGTGTATGTTAAACAGAGATAAGTTTTAGATAGGTGATTGGTCTTCAAATACTACGGATATCTACAGAATATGGCATTTAAGATGTTTTAATAACATAAGGCCTTTAGGGACAGTGAAGCACATTTGGCCCTGACAGCACCAATCAAATTCAGAGAGGATAAGGAGAATTGAGGAACCTATATAGGGAGCTTGTTTGAATGTGGGAAAGCTAGCTACTAGGAAAAAAAAAAAAACTGCTCTTGCTTTTACTGCTTACAGTACGCTGTCAAAATTGGACCAGCATGACATGAAGGAAGTTAACTGCCAAACTTTGCCAAGAAAAGATAGATAGATCCTTCAAAGTTCCTCCTTCACAGAAAAGTTTGTCAGATTTTCTAGGCCTGTAGACCAAAAAATGGATGTCTGGACATTGCTGAACAACCTTGGGTGATGCACAGACCTCTTCCTGGGGTTTGCTTCCAAAATCACTCAGTCTTTTTGTTTTAGTGAAAATTGCTTAATCTGTTTTTTTTTTTTCTTTTCAACAGTTTTGTAGCTTTTTAAAGATGAGATATGTGTCCAGTGGCCCCTGAAAAACTGAAGTCAAATAAGTGTAATAGCACTGTGACCGTCTGGGATTATTTGTCAGCCTTTGAAAGGAGTCAAATGCATGCCTGTAGTGAGTTTAATCATGCGTCAGCTGATTTCATATAGACAGACGTGCTGGATCTTCCTCTGATCTACCACTAGTTCCAAAGTAGTGTGAAAGGACATCAAGGCACTGTTGATCTGACACTCTATTTGTGGGATAATCCCCTTGAAGAACATGAAGAGTGAGGGTTTGGGATAAGCAGCTTCCTTTCCGAGAAGAATCTTCTTAGCATCGTCCAGGCCTGCTTTGCTGTCACTGTTATCCAAGGTAAAAAATGGGCAGATCACCATGTGGTACCCCAACAGAGATAATCTTTCAGCCTGTTTAGGGACTCCTCAGTCACCCGTTCAGCTACTGTGTGATTATCATTTGAAGCATCAAAAGATAAGGGCTTCTTCTGATTCAACGTCTGAAGAGCATTGGTATCCACATAGCACTTATGGTAAGTCTTCCAGGCTTTTCTAAGGATGCACCCAACTTTTATATAGGTGCTACAGATTATTTTATTCCTTTGGATGAAGAAGCAGAGAGAAAAAGAAAAAAAAATGGTGATCTCAATGAGGTACTGCAGGCAGCCAACTTTCTCTGTTTTTCTATAATTTTGGAAGTGACTTGCTCTGCACTTTCTGTTTACATGGGTAACATTTTCTCCTTTTCAGGTCTCTGATGGAGTTGAAGACTAAATAGTTGTAATTTTACAGTTTTCCTTGTTAGAAAATTCAGAAAACAAACTTACAAAAGAAATATAAAATTTATAAGGTTCATAGACATAAAAGCTTTAGTTGTATATCTCAGTAAATATTTTAAGGCCTAAAGGGGTACTTTTAGGTTGGTAATACTGGTTAAGTTATAAAACTTTGGACTTAGAAAGGTAAGAAAGATAATACAGTACTTTCTCTGAAGACAGATTAATTTTCAGCTGTAGGAGTTCTTTGGTGGAATTTTTGGGGTCGCTTATGTATACTATCATGTCATCTGCAAATAACGAAAGCTTAACTTCTTCCTTTCCAATACGAATCCCCTTGATCCCCTTATGTTGTCTTATTGCTATTGCTAGAACTTCAAGCACTATATTGAAGAGGTATGGAGAGAGTGGACATCCTTGTCTTGTTCCTGATTTTAGTGGGATGGCTTTGAGTTTTTCTCCATTTAATTTAATGTTAGCTGTCGGTTTGCTGTAGATAGCTTTTATTATATTTAGGTATGACCCTTGTATCCCTATTCTCTCCAAGACCTTTATCATAAAGGGGTGTTGAATTTTGTCGAATGCTTTTTCAGCATCTAATGAAATGATCATATGGTTTTTTTCTTTCAGTCTATTTATATGGTGGATTACATTGATAGATTTGCGTATGTTGAACCAGCCCTGCATCTCTGGGATGAAGCCTACTTGATCATAATGGATAATTTTTCTGATGTGTTCTTGAATTCGGTTTGCCAGTATTTTATTGAGAATTTTTGCATCAATATTCATGAGTGAGATAGGCCTGTAATTTTCTTTCTTGGTTGGGTCTTTGTGCGGTTTTGGTATCAGGGTAACTGTAGCTTCATAAAAGGAATTTGGCAATGACTTTTCTGTTTCTATATTGTGAAATACGTTAAGGAGTATAGGTATTAGCTCTTCTTGGAAGTTCTGGTAGATTAATTTTATGATTTCTGTTATTCTAGAGAATCCTGACAAATGCAATACCCCATTCTGCAAATTTTATCCATTTTCTTTTGTTTTATACACTATGGAAAAGAACAACAGCTGAAAACATCAATTTGCATAACCTCTCTTATTCAGATTGTTGAAAAGTCAAATCTTACTACTATTCCTAAATTATCTCAAAAAATTCTCCTGTTTGTTCCTTCCAAATAAAAAATACAAGAGTTTTTTTTTGTCCAAAACCACAATTCCTTTAATTTGAATGCTTAACCATATAAGACACATTATTATCTATTTACACATTTTCTTAATTGAAAATACAAAGAAAAAAAGAAAAAAGAAAGTAAGTAAGTCCATGTACTCCTGCTATGAATAATTCATCCGGCTAGTGTTATAAAGTGGGTTAGATACATTTTTTCCTCAGGCACTACTGAGAATTTGATAGTATGTCAAATACTATTGAGATTTAATCCTTGGCTAGAAGGGAAATTTAAGGATTAATTTTGGTCTTATTGTCTGTCACAAAATTGACAATTTTCATAACAAATGAGGTACCGAAACTTCCAGCCTTTGAAACAGCTTCTTATATAGAAGGAAATTTATCTTAATGTGTCACTAATGAGGATGAGACCTAGCTTAGCAAGAAACCCTTTCTCATTAATGGAATTAAGTGATGGTTCTTGATTTGCAATTAACTCACAGAGGCTGTACTACACAAAATGTCCTGAATTTATTAGAACAATCTTTTTATGCTGATTTATATTATAGAATAGGTAAAAAGTCACATAATTCAACCCAAATATAAAATAAAAGCATCATTGTACTTGTATACAAATATAAACATTCATGTAATAGAATTGTAGATCTATGTATAGTTCTCACTGATAAACCACCTGTTTTCTGGCAGTGTTCTACAATATATTGCAGAAAAGGCTGCATTTTCAGCAAATGGTGCTGATCAAACTGGACTGATTATATGTAGAAGAATGAAACATGATCCTTATCTCTCATTCTGCACAAAACTCAACTTCAAATGGAACAAGCATTTCAGCATAAGACTCAGATAAGGAACATAAGAAATAAGTTTGAATTCATTCAACAGGAAAGGACTTTATAAAGAGGAGGCCAAATGAATAGGCATTAGGATAAAATTAATACAAGTCAGTCCATAAAACAAAATAGAAAATTGTTTCTACGATACCCATTATTTTTTTTGAATACCAACAATGAACTTACTTCAACAAAATCTCAATGTATTACTAAAACTTTTTTTCTAAACTTTGCTAAAGCACATATGTAGTTAACAATTAGAAGGTGATCATGGGGAGGGCTGTCAAGGGAGGGGAAGATAGAATATAATTGTACAACAAAGGGCATTGATATTGCTCAAAATGATTAATAGAAGGGGAAAGGTTAAACAGGTAGGTATGGAATGACAAGTTACAGGAATGGACAGATAACATTAAAGATGCTTCAAAAAAGTGACATGGAAAGTAACCTACTACCTATATGGAATAAACTTTGTTAAAAAGCAGTAGCAGTGTCTCTACTATTTACCACAGGCTAACTAACAAACGGGCCAATTGCAGAAATGTGTTATTTTTCATTCAGTTGTTGGCTTGCAGCATTTTGCAAATCTCCAACAAAAATTTTAGGGACCTCCAAACATTACAGGCAATAATATTGGTTACCCTCTAACTTGATGGGAAAATCTTCTTTCTGGAGACAGCACATACTTGACTCATAAAACATTCAAGCTGGGAAAGACCTGAAAGTTTCCTTCCTCCTGGACAGCTTTCATCATGTGGAATGTGCTATTTTCACCACCAGAGGAGAAAAGTAATCACGTTCCCAGTTGTGAACTCTATGAATAACAGTAATGACTGGACTTGCAGGATATGCCCACAGGTGCAATAGTAACCCACCACTTTCACACTGATTACATTACCATTCCATGAGATGAAATCCAAACACCGAGTTATTGCTGAGCCAAAAACACGTGACTAGACAGGTCACATGCCTTATAGGAAAACCTATAACAGTTGTTTGGTTAAGTAGGCATAGTTTTAAAAAAATCTAATATCTCGTTATTATAACTATAGATTTTTCTACATCATCTCTAAATCTTCATCAGAAATTCGGTATATGGTAGCTAACTCAGAGATTTAGAATTTGTCTGGTGCACAGAATAAAATACTGCACAGTGTTCAGCCATAAAGGATGTAGTTATCTTCTACAGCTTGCTCAGTAATTATTGTGTAAGAGATACCAAAGTAACTTTAAAAGTCAGAGGTGGTTAAAGACTATGAGAAATATTTTTCTAGACATAGAGGGATCCTGTACATATGAACTCACAAAGATCTGAGGAAACAACAATCATACTAAAGTCACACTAAACTCCTCCAAGACTATAGAAAGTGGGCATATCATACCACCAACTGAGGAGCTACAGGACATTGAGAGCTGCTATGAGAGAAGAGAATGTTCTCTTCAATATTACTGTGCCTTATATGTTGGTGAACTCTTTCTGATTTTGAGACCTGGTATGGATAGTTGATATATTTAGTTTCAGTCTATTAGAGAAAACTGATTTTCCCTCTCCCACAAAGCACAAGAAAGAGATCCAATTGTCCACAATTCAAGAATCCCATAAAAACCCTAAACTCTTTGATATTTGAAAAAAAAAAAAACTAATCAGAAAAGAATGTGTAAAACTCTATTTAATCTAAAGAAAAATTCACCCAGATGACATTTCTATTCATAACATTGATGATCCAAACATAAAGGCTCCCACAATTCTTTTTTATTTTATAGGCACTGGTGTTTTGTCTACTTGTATGTCTGTGTGAGGGTGCTAGATTCCCTGGAACTGCAGTTACAAATAGTTGTGAGCTGATATGTGGGTGCCAGGAATTGAACCATGGTCTTCTGGAAGAGCTGTAAGTGCTCTTAACTAAGTAGAAGGTTTCTAGAATTCAAGAAAAATAAAGACATAGTATACTCAAACTTATGGGAAACAATGAAGATTGTTCAAAGAGACAAGTTCACAGAACTCTGGGCTTACATAAAATAAAGAGATCTCACACTAGCAACATAACATCACAACTGATAACTCTAGAAAAAAAGTAATAAAAAATTAATCATATCAAAGAAGAGTAGATTGTAAGAAATAATTAAACTCAAGTCTGAAATGAATAAAACAGAAGCAAATGCCAATGAAACAAAGAACTGGTTCTTTGACAAATCTGATAGGTAAGCCCTTATCTATACTAACTAAGAGAGAAAGAGAGTTTAAATTAACACATTGAAAACTGAAAGGTGCGACATAACAATATACACCAAGATTCAGAAAATCTTAAGGACATACTTAAAAAACCTCTAGTCCAACAAATCAGAAAATCGAAAAGATATAAATAATTTTCTTGAAAGGTACCACTTATTATTATATGTAAAATTAGGTGATAAAAATCTGAGAGATCTTGTATAAACTGTTATAACTAATTAAAGATAGAGTATAAACAAGCTCTGAAGTACAATGAGAAACAGTGATAGCATTGGTCAATTCTTTAAGTAAGCAAGCTTCAATATTTTCTTTTTGTTATTCATTACAAAGCTGTCATTCAGGAAAGTATATATCTATATATGTATATATAGCATATATACATATATATACTTACTTTTTATATGTATAAACAAAATAGACTCATCAGGTTATAATATATATATATATTTGTGTACATATGTAATAGTACTAATAAGATAGAGTGACACATGAGAGATTATACAAGAATGTAACTTTAGAGTGTTTAAAATGAGGGAAATGATAAAATTATATTTTAATTGAAAATGCATTAAAACAATATATATATAATTTAGATTACCATTGTATTTTATTGAAAGTTGACATTTAAGTGTTCTCTATATATGTCCTTTATTGCAATGGTACCATGAGTACTGAATACTGCAACTTCCCCACACTCTTAAAATCAGTTTCAGATTATATACTTTCTGTGTTTTCAAATATGCTTGCATATTCAAGTGAATTTTACTAGCAACTACAATGTTAAAAATATCACTTTCCTTACTGCTGGTCAACACAAGAGTTGAAGTCTTAGCTTCAGAAATAGGACAGATAAGGGAAATAAAGAGAATATATATAGTGAAAGAAGAGGCTAGAAAACACATTTAGCTTCAGATAGAAGGTTCTATACACAAAAACTTATGAAGACTCATTGGAACTCTTCTAAGAGATGATGAATATATTCATCAAAGTACCAGGATAAAAATTAATACATAAAACATACTCTCTTTGGTATACACCAAGAACAAATATACATAGAAAGAAATCAAGGCTACAAAATCAACTTATATGCATATACACACACATATATATGCATATATATAATCAAAAATAATTGTAAGCAGCATGCTATTATTTTAAAGCTTGATAAACATACTTGAAGAACACAAAAGGAAATCCAGATATATTCCTCCTTAAATTTTCAAGCCTCATGGTTAGGAAGTTGGAATCTCATATCAAAGGAATACTGTTCAGTAGGCCAAAGGTGTTTTTTATTACAAAAACACATGCTGAGCAATCATGAAAACCCAAGTTCAAATTCAGGGCATCTAAATTATGTGCAGCTTATAATGCCTGTAATCCCAGGCCTGAGAAAGCAGAGACAACCATTCCCATTATTATCGTTAATTTTCTGTAAAAATGAATTAAATTTCTTCATTGTAGCTGTATATGATTTGATTGTAACTTTCAAGTTTAACAATATCATTATGCTCATAAATTGGGTTTTATTGTATTTTTGTTAATTTATGTGGTTTTATAATACTAATTAAATTGTTATTATACTGCAAAAAAGAAGCCAAAACAGTAGATAGAATAGTGTCCTGCTTCCCAGAGTAGAGATAGTAGCCCTTTTCTCAGAAAGCATAATCTTGAATTTATTGATTATGAGAAGCTAAGATTTATATTTCCTTATAGTAAATTCTGTCTAAATTACTCAAGGCAATGAGGGTCTTCTGACCAAACCATGCATTGCCAACACATTCAAGAAAGATTCTGGGAAGTACTACTATTATTTATGTGACTTCTTTTAGATCCTCACATAAATAGCAAGTTACATCTAGGTATTCTGAATATCAAGTTGACTTAGTCCCTCCAAAATATGCACAAAAGAAAATCACACAATCAGGAACATCTGAACATCTAACTGACACAACCAGAAGAAGCATAAGGTTACAGTGTGTCAATATATGCTCCCAAACTAGCAGGCCTTGAACAACTGACAGAAATGGACAACTGTCACAGCCTTATGGAGAACAAAACAATGAAATGGTACAATTCTGTGAGAATCAAAGCAATGTTAGACATTATGACCAGAATTTGTAAATATACGACAGCATGAACTGTGCCAATGCCACTCTAAATGATCCGTTATAAACGTAGTCGCTTGATGACAGGTTATACTATTTAAAAGAATTCTTGACCTCTGGTGCTTTATCAGAATAATTTAAATGGCCACAAATAAAAATCTAAATTATTTTACCACTGATACACTGCTCTGTTGCTAATTTTAAAAAAAATGTATATATTACTTAATATCTTTTATATTGAATTATGATAAGCAAGTAATTGCAAATATAGCAGGCAATAAGTACTAAAATATGTCTTTAATCAGTGAGACACTACAGTAAAAGATTGGAAACATAGGAGGGACATTGAAGATTATAGAAAGTTGACAGTTTTTGTTAAACTTTTTACTATGTTCTTGCTTGCTGTTAGGGAAGTCACTTAAGAACAAAAAGTGGTTCTTACAATGTATCTGGAAAGACAGATAACATAAAATAAAGAAATTGCAGAAATAAACACAGATAGAACTGAGTTGGGTGTTAATTTTATGCATATTTTAAAGAGTAGACATCATGTGGAAGGACTAAATAGATATGTAAGGAAAATTATTTTGAGTGGGGTATGTGAGTAAAGATCTTCTGGCAGAGAAGAAAACAGCAGTGTAAAATTCCTATAGAAGGTGGACCCAGTGTCCACAGGAAATATTGATCCTTACAGTGGTGGAGAGTGAGGAGAAACAGGGAATTAGGGAGAAGAAAGATGAAGGGAAGAATTGCTAAGAACCACACGATCTTGAAAAGCTACAGTATACATAAGTATACGAATTTTTGTGATATTTGGGGAAAACTGTAGATCTGTGAAAGACTCAGCCAACTCTCTTGATTGACTTACATTTTAACAGGAGTTACACTGGTGGCTTATTTAGAATAAACTACAATATAACTGGAGGAAATGACCGTGGGTTCTTGCACAAGTCAGAGTAATATTTACCAGAGAGGTGTGAAGTTAGGGAAGGAGGAGAATACTACAGGCTCACTGGAGGGCCCATTGTATTTGTCTCTTTACTGCAAAGAAACTTCAAATCCAAGACAAAACAAATGATGATACACAATGAACCAGAGGGACTGGGGAATACTGTTTTTAATCTCCCCCTTTCATGGTGCTTTCTTTTCTCACATTTTGATCTATTTCTTCCCACCCTAAAAAAAAAAAATAAAAGTCACTAATGTGGAGTGAAGATACAAATCACTTTAAACATTCAGCAGCTATCCTACTGCAACATAGCGTTGCCTTGTACCTGAAGCTAGCAGCAGGATGCAGAGAGCATCGTGTGCACTGCATGTCTTCCATAAATACACATAAAACTTTAGCAGTTAAGAGGAGAGAGCTATTAAAACAGCAAAGTACCAGAAAACAGTTTTGCAGAAATTAAAATATTTTTCATGTCAGGAGATTTTTCTCAAAGAACAGATTGCATTTCTGATTAGAAATGGGGGGAAATGTTCATTAAAATACTCATTTCAATATGGATGGCTTGCCTATGAGTCAGCTAAATGCACAAGAAAAAAATACATGGTGATCATATATAAATGAAAAGGTAGAACTATTTTTCCATATCTTGTAGTCATGATTCCTTGAAATTGACAATTGTGTGGCCACTTATAACCAATTTTCTGTTGAAATCTTTTGTACTTTCCAAGATGGATAAATAAAGGTAAAATGTAAATGAATTTTTTGTAGAACTTGTAGATTTCTTCATCAACTAAAACACAGTCTATTTACATGCACTGATTACTATAAAGGTCTTTAATGTTATGGGTAAATACATTCTTTGTCTGAGATCTTAAAAGTCTAAGTTGCGTGTTCAGATTTTAAAACTTCTAATGTGTGTGTGTGTGTGTGTGTGTGTGTGTGTGTGTGTGTGTGTGCATAGAACTGCTCATTCCACAGAATGTTTATGGAGCATAGAGGCCAACTCTCCAGATTTGGTTGTCTCCTGCCACTTATAGGATCCCTTGGTTGTTAAGCCTGAACTGCCAAACCTCTAGCCTGCTCACTAAGTTACCTCTTCAGCACCATGATAGTTCAAAAAGAAGGTAGCCTATGGACACTAGTATTATCATAATAATATGCTTTTCTAATAGATCACTTTATTTGTAATACATATTTTCCAAATTTCTCCCACCACTTACAATATTTTCATTTATTAAAATAATTGTTAGATATACTTAATATTATTAATTTAAACAGAGTAATACCAATGTAACTAATATTGGAGTAAAAGAGTTGTCAGTATTTAATTTCCTAATGTACTTCCATTTAAGACATACAGTTTAATTTATAAGACAGACAGTCTTCCTTTCCTTTAGTTTTTTCAACACAAAATTCCTCTTGCAGCCTGTGCTGTCCTTTAGATCAGGCAGGCCTCAGACAGTGAACCACCTGCCTCCACCTCTTAGTTTCCGGAGTAAATGCATGCACCACCACACCAGACATAATCTTCATTCTTTTAATATTGCTAACATATTATATCTGTTAGTGTTCAATCTGTTACTATTTCTGATAAAAAGTATATTTTTCTTTCACTATTAAAAAAGATTTCTTTTGCTTTGCTACCAAGTATATGGTCGGTTTTAGAGAAGGTTCCTTTTGATGATGTGATGAGAAGATATATATTTTTGTGTGTTTGAGTGGAAAGTTCTATAGATGTCTGCTAAATCTATTTGAGTCATGATATCTCTTACTTCTCTGTTAAGTTTCTGTCTGCTTGACCTGTCCATTGGTGAGAGTGAAATGTTCCTACTATTTGTGTATGGGGTTTGATTTGTGATTTAATCTTCAGTAATTTTTCTTTTACATATGTGGGTACTCTTGTATTTGAGGCATAGATGTTCAAGATAAAGACATCATCTTGATGGATTATTCAGGTTTTGACTAGAAAGTGTCCTTCTCCATCTCTTCTGATTGATTTTAGTTTCAAGTCTATTTTGGTAGATATTAGGATAGCAACACTCATTTGTTTATTAGGTCCATTTGATTGGAAAATCTTTTTCCAATCCTTTGCTCCAAGGTAATTTCTGTTTTTGAAGCTGAGGTGTGTTTCTTATATAAAACAGAAGGATGGACCTGATTTTGTATCCATTCTCTTAACTTGTGCCTTTTGTAGGAGAATTGAGTCTATTGATATTAAGAGGTATTAATGACCATTTGTTGTTAATTCCAGTTATTTTTTTGGTGGTAGTGTTTGTGTGTTTCCCTTCTGTGGAGTTTGTTGATGTGAGATTACCTGTTACCTG